>NW_007258909.1:729659-813393 GCF_000164805.1 Carlito syrichta | reverse complement strand
TCCGCCTCAGCCTTCCAAGTAGCTGGAACTACAGGCGCACGCTACCATGCCCGGCTAATTGTTATTTATTGTAGAGATGAGGTCTCGCCTGCCCAGGCTGCTCTCGAACTCGCGGGCTCAGGCAATCCACTCACCTCAGCCTCCCAACGCGCGGGATTACAGGCTGAGCCACCGAGCCCGGCTAATGGATGTTTTTCAAGTATTTCAAAGGAAGATGATTCTTGAAGAGAAAGGAGGGAGGCTTGAGCCAGGATTTTGGCTAATGAACACTTAATAAATGAGATGTTTTCACAATAATGAATCTGAACCAGGAATGCAGGGTGGAAAAGGAGATGGGAGTGGCAGAATGCATGTGAGTCTCCTCTGGCCTTTGAGTTCCTCCACAGAGTTGGGAATTACTTCTAGTGAAAGCTCCCATTTGAGAGGGCTAAGAGGAACCACACCTAGTTCATGGGGGTTCATGGGATTTCATGGCAGCAGCCATGGAAGATGGGAGAAGTCGCCAAGGACCAAAGAAGGTCCAAAGCGCTTCAGGATTAGGTCAACTAAAGTGGGGGCAGAGCAAGATGTTTCCTCCTGCCAACAATAAGGACAAACATGATCTCAAATAATAAGAGCTCAAGAAGTAGCCAGCTCTGTGTTTGTTCAGAGAAGACTTAGACCACCAGGAGCATCAAGATTGATTGACCAGTTGCCTGTTATCAACGTGGAAAACCCAGTGTGGGAAATGGATTCTGTCTCTCACATTCACTCAATACAAGTGTGCCTGGGTTAAAGAAAGACAGACGAGACAGGAACATTCTGGAAAGGGACATTTCAGGCTTGAGTCATTCTGGAAAGGGACATTGAAAGGCTTAACATAGAGCTGGTGGCACTCGAGGAAAAAAGGAAAAGTTGGGAAAGGTCTATCGGCTCAAGGGCTGATTCTTGCAGATTTGAAAATGCTGCTTCTCAGCAGTGATGTTGGTGATGTCTCTGGAAAACAAGAATTTCTGCAAAGAGGGGGGTAATGATTCACCTGGATATGGAATCTTTGTAAAGGGAAAATAAGGTCACATTTCATCTTTTTCCCCCCCTTTTAATCATATTTTTTTTCCCTCTTGTTGTAAAAGTAGGACATGTCCTTAAAGAAAATGTGGAAATTACTAACACATAGAAAGAAGAGAAAAATCACTCATAATTCTGCTACACTAGCAAAGCCACTCTCTATGCTGATTATGTTTATTTTATGTTATTTTTAAAGCCATGCTGCAAAGTTTGATATTTGTATCCCGCTTTCTGTTTATTTTTCCATTTCCATTGTGTGGTGGTCAGTTTTCCTTGTTATTGTGGACTTTGGGTAAATATAATTTTTAATGCTACTTCATCAAACTTCAAGTGTATGTGCAGTCATTTCCTGAATAAACCTTTTTCCATTAGTTGGACAATTAACTTGTTTCCAGATTTTGTCTATTAAAATGAATGCTTTAGTGAAGACTGCAGGAGAATGCCCACAGTTGTGATCCACAGAGCACTTACGTGCCACGTGGTGTACATTCCACATGTATTTGATCCTTACAACAACCTGATGAGGCAGATGCTGTTGTGGTTTGTTTCACTTTCTTTCATTAAATTATGAAAATAAAATGTGTCTCTGTAAAAGCAGTTCAAACAGAACCAGTGGGAAAGACCAAGCACTTTCTCCCTTTACCCTGTTTAGGGAAGACTCTCAGCCGTGGTTTTCCTCTGTTCTCACACTAACACACAACAACGGTCAGCACAGAAGTCTTCTGTTATCCCAAGATGTGTGGGGGTTTCTGCCAGGTGGTTCTGCTGCGAACACCGCCTGGGTGTTCTTCAATTCAGTTCCGACACTATTTACCTGGAGATAGTGTCCAATTCTTTAGGTGGAGGACTCAGTCCCCAAGATTTCCCCCAATCCCAGACACCAGTAGCAAGTCCCAGTTTCCACTGATGGACCAGCTAACAATTGGAGTTCCCATGACCTCTGCTTTGGATTCGGTTAATTTGCTGAAGTGGCTCACACAACTCAGGGAAACACATTTACCGGATTATTACAAAGAATATGATAAAAGATGCAGATGTAGAGATGTGTAAGGTGAGATATGGGGGAAGGGATACAGAGTTTTTTGTCCTTTCTGGGCGTGTGCTGGAGACTAGCTCCAGCCGTGTTCAGGGTACCCCAAAGGTGGAGATGGTGTCGGTGATTGGGGGGAAGAAGAGAGAGAAAGAAAGAGACTGGACTCCAGTCTAGTGCAGAAGTGATGTGTGTTATTGGGAATTACAACGGGTCTTTTATACACATAGTCAGATGTGGGAGGGGCATCCCCCACCCACCAGAAACCTTAATCCATGAAAACTTAATCAATGATTGCCTTTAAACCCTTTTCATATGATAATCTTAAAATCCCATAACAAAGGATAACCTAATCCATGACTGACATATTCTATAAACCTTTTTCATCCTAAGCTGATTGATTTATGCCAAGTTAAACAATTCTATAGAAGCTTAAGTATTTACTTTACAAACGAAAGTGGCCCATCCCAGAATGTTTGGAATGTGGCCCAGTTCAAAGTTCACAGTGGGCTACCTGCAAGTAACCCAGCCACATTCTTTCAACAAAATGACTGTCTTCTAAAACTATATTCTACAATTTACACCTTCAATAAATCCTAAGATCATGACCCAGAAGCCTGTGACCAATACTAAGGCTCTTAGATGTGACACGAGTTTGAATTATAAGTTGTGTGAAAGCCAAAACTGCAGTTTGTGGAAGAATGGGAGCAATGAGCTTCTAAAGTTAGCTTGTGTTTGTCCCGGTCTCAGAGTTTTTATGTTTTGAGCTCACAGGAGCTTAATCTGGTTAGTGCTGAGTAGAAAGGGGGAGGAAATGGGGTCAAATAGCTCCCGAACACATCCTAGTGGTCTCGGGGTCAATGGCCCTTCCTGATCCCTAACGCTCAGTGGGCCTCCATGGCTGGCTCCCAACAGGCGTGCCACCCTCCAGAAACCTCCACGTGTTCAGCTTTCCGGAAGCTCCCCAGATTCAGTCCTCTTGGATTTTTACAATTTTATTTTAGTGTGGTGGGGTACAAGTGGGGATTTATTGCATAAGCAGGTTGCATGCAGGTGAAGTTTGGTCTTCTAGCTGGCCCTCCCTCCCTCTGATAGTGGACCAGGCACCTATTGTGTTACCACGTGCCCCTCTCCCTTGCCCCTTCCTCTCTTCCCTAGTGGTGTCCATGGCATGTATTTTACTCTGGAGCTTCCTCTATGTCTAAGCGACATGTCTCAGATGTCTTTCTACATCAGAATGTATCAGTGCTATGAGCTGGCTATAATTATTTTCATTTCATTTTCATAATTTGTTGATGTTCTTTTCACAATTTAATAAAAGAAAGTGAAACAAACCACAACAGCATCTGCCTCGTCAGGTTGTTGTGAAGTTCAAATAAATGTGGAATGTACACCACGTGGCGTGTAAGTGCTTCCTCCTTGTGCTAACGTGACTAGTGTTCAGGGCCTGATTATGAGTGAGAACATGCGGCATTCACTTCTTTGTTTCTGTATAGTTCACTTAGTATGGTGGTCTCCAGCTATATCCAAGTTGCTGCGAAGACCACAAGTTAGTTCTTCTTTATGGCTATATAATATTCCATTGTGTATATGCACTAACGTTTTCTTTATTCAGTTCACTTTTGATGGGCATCTGGGTTAGTTCCATGTTTTTGTTACTGTGAATAGTGCTGCAGTGAACATACATATGCAGGTGTCTTTTTGTTAGAGCGATTTATGTTCCTTTGGGTGTATTCCCAGGAGAGGCATTGATGGGTCATATGGAAATGCAATTTTTAGTTCTCTGAGAAATCGCCACACTGCTTTACATAGAGGTTGAACTAGCTTACATTCCCACTAACAGTGTAGAAGCATCCCTTTTTCTCAGTAGCCACACTAGTACCTTTTGTTTTGACTTGCTAATGATAACCATACTTCCTGGTTAAATAGTATCTCACTGTAGTTTCCTCTCGGGCTTTTTTTTTTTTTTTTGAGTTGGAGTCTTACTCTGTCACCCAGGTTGGAGTGCAGTGGCGTGTTCACGGCTACCACAACCTTGATCTGCTGGGCTCAGGCAATCTTTCTGCCTCGGTCTTCCAAGTAGCTGGAACTACAGGCGCACACTACCACACCTGGATTCTTTTTTGATTTATTGTAGAGATGAAGTCTTACCAAATTGCCCAGGCTGGTCTTGAACCCCTGAGCTCAGGCAATCTTCTTACCTCAGCCTCCCAAAGTGCTGGGATTACAGACTTGAGTCACCATGCCCGGCCTCCTCTTGGGTTTTTAATGGAGGTTTCATTATTTAGGCATGATTGACAACGGTGTAGGAATGAGATCGGACAAAAAGCTCATGATTTAAATTCAGCAAGGCCTGTCTGTTCAGACTTTTCTTGGCCTCTCTGTAGCATTTCTTCCTCTAAGGCAGGGGTAGGACTCGCTCTAGAATTAAGGTCTTTCACAAGCAGATTAGAGTCCTGCCTTGGGTAGGTGAAAGGGGGACAGTAAAAGTTCAGAGAGAGATTATGTTTCCTGAGGCCTAAAACACTCCAACATTTTAACAAAACAGTGACAAGGACTGTAGGAATTGTGAGTGAGGAACCAAGGTCAAAAAACAGTACACACCCTCCAGTATCACCAGTACATCTTCCCAGAGATGACACTTGTGCATCCTTCCAGAAAATTTTCTACCTCCAAACTCATTGGGAAGTAGACTCTGTATTGGCATCCCAATGCATGTATTTTACTCAGAAACTTCCTCTATGTCTGAACAACATATCTCAAATACCTTTCTACATCAGAATGTATCAATGCTATGAGCCAGCTATACTTATTTTCATTTTACACTTAACTAAGCTAAGTTCTAGAAGGTGAAGAATCATGCTGTTATGGGTTGCATTGTGTCTCCTCCAAAAAAGATATGCTGATGTCATAACCTTCAGTACCGATAATGTGACTGTATTTGGAAATAGGGTCATTGATGTAATTAGTCAAGATGGGGTCATATGGAGGGAGGGTGGGCTCTAATCTGATAAGACTGGTGTTCTTAGAAAAAGGAGAAGTGTGGACAGAGAGAGAGACAGGCATAGAGGGAAGGTGATATGAAAAGACACAGAGAAGCCATGTGAAGATGGAGGATTGGAGGAACGATTGCTGGAAACCACCAGAAGCTAGGAAGAGGCAAAGAAGATGCTCCTACAGGATTCAGAGGCAACATGGCTGAACTTGCACCTTAATTTCAGACTTCTTGCCTCCAGAACTGAGATAATAAATTACTTCCCTCCCTCCCTCTGTTTTTGTTCCTTCCTTCCTTCCTTCCCTTTCCTCCCTCCCTCCCTCCTTTTTTCTTTTTTCTTTCTCTGTCTCCCTCCCTTCTTTTCTTTCTCTCTCTCTTTCTCCCCCTCCATCCCCCCCTTCTCTCTTTCTTTCCCACCCAGTTTGTGGTGCTTTGTTAGGTTGTCAGGGCGGCCCTAGGAAACTAATACACATGCCAAAGCTTCAAACCTAGCACGTGGTAGGTCTGGAATTTGAACTCAGATAGGCGTGACCCTAAGGTCAATGCATTTAATCCAACAGGATTTTTTTGGGGGTGGCAAACACCGATACAGTGCTTAGTTCTCCTGTGCCCTTCAGTCATTTCCTCCTTCGGGTTGACTATTGGCTTCCACCAGGGGGCAGACCTGGGCCTTTGTGTGCAGGAAGGAAAAGTACCCGGAAGGCAGAAGATGAACTTTCTTGCAGTTCTCAGTTTCTTGCAGTTCCCAAAGTGCCTCTAGCTTTGCTCCGCCAAAACAAGGACCATGTCAAAATAAAGGGAGGGTTGATTCAGATGAGTGAATGGAAAGAAACTTCCACACCGTCTGAGACAGAGAGAGCTAAGCCCCTGGGATCATGGGCAGTTTGATCTCCAGATAGGAATGCTTTGTCACGGATGGGATGGGAGAAATGTCATCTGCTTTTCCTCCAAACACACCTGAATCCCTGCTCACTCGACAACCTTCTGATGAAAAAAAAAGCCTTTGTGTTATAGGGGCAATTCTGGGGATGCCTGTTCAACAATTAATCTCCCTTTGAGTGCATTTGTCTCAGCTGCAGCCATATCTATACCACATGGTCCGATACTCCTGAACAAAGTAGAGTTTTTTTTTTCAAGTCAGGGTCTCTCTCTTGCACAGACTGGAGTGCAGTGACACCAACATGGCTCACCAAAACCTCAGCCTCCTGGGCTCAGGAGATCCTTCCACCTCAGCCTTCCAAGTAGCTGGGATGACAGGTGCATGACACCATGCCCAGCTAATATATCTTATTTTTTGTAGAGACGAGTTCTCTCTATGTTGCCCAGATGGGTCTGGAACTCCTGGGCTTAAGCAGTTCACCTGCCTCAGCCTCTTTTTTTTTTTTTTTGAGTTGGAGTCTTACTCTGTCGCCCAGGTTGGAGTGCAGTGGCACGTTCATGGCCACCGCAGCCTTGACCTGCTTGGCTCAGGCGACCCTTCCTCCTTAGCCTTCCAAGTAGCTGGAACTACAGATGCACTCCACCACGGCTGGCTATCAGCCTCTCAAAGTGCTGGGATTACAGGTGTGAGTCACTGTGCCCAGACCTGAGCTTAGGGCTTTGACATGGGAGATGTAAAAGCAGCACCCTAGGAGGAAGTTCACATGTTCCTGCCATTGAGTTTTCACAGTTGCTCTGGTTACTGGCTCTGCTGAGCACTGGCTGTTCAGCTCTTCCCTGAAATCTACAATACACCCTGTATCCATCCCACATTCCTTCTCTTTACAATTTCCCACTCCTTTTAAGCTAGCCAGAGTTATTTTTTAATTACTTTCACAGGCACAAAATAAAAAGCCAGAATTAATACATCAATAAATAAATATTATTAATTAATAGTTATAGGGTGGTTTCTGTGGATGGAAAAAATAAAGGATCAAGTATATTATTTAAAGTCATACAGGTAATTAAAAGGATAAACATAATCACGTCATAAGAATAACCTAGAAACATCTAGAGAAGGGCTTACTGTGTGTAGGCTCTTAATAAATACGTATTGACTGACTGCAGGAAATGATGAAAATAATATCAAACACAACTGGTGAAAAGAAAAAGGAAAGGGGATAGTGAAACTAAACTAAATTCCACTTCTGTCATAGTAACGGAGACAATATGACTTCAAGCTGATAAATGAAGACATACAGGTGGCCGGGCTCGGTGGCTCAGCCTATAATCCTGCGCCTTTGGGAGGCTGAGGTGAGTGGATTGCCTGAGCCCGCGGGTTCGAGACCCGCCTGGGCAGAGAGACCTCATCTTTACAATAAATCAAAAAATCAGTCGGGTGTGGTAGCATGCCTGTAGTTCCGGCTACTTGGAAGGCTGAGGTGGAAGGATCGCCGGAGCCCAGCAGGTCGAGGCTGCGGTGGCCGGGAGCGGCCACTGCACTCCCAGTCTGGGCGACAGAGTGAGACTCCAACTCAAAAAAAAAAAAAAAAAAAAAAAGACATACAGGTGCAATGGTATTATTTAGAATTCTAGTGTGAACGCCAGAGTCAAAACAAGACAGCTTTAGGAGGAGTGGGACAGTGTTTATTTTTCTACATCCCTCTAAATATCGTGTATTCTCAACCTTTTAAAAAATGTGCCGAGGTCTTTGTAGAAAATTTTACAGGCAAAAGTTTTTTAAAAAAATTGTCAAGAGACCCAAACCTTTTCGCAAAAGGCCAGGGCTAGAGGCGCAGGTAGGACTGAACCGTCGGGCAGGCCCCAGCCACCCGCACGAGGCGCATCGGACCAGAAGGGGGCGCCCACGCGCTGGCACCCACCTTGTGTTTGCCGGTCCTGCAGGAGGAACGTGGTCTCTCGTGATTGTCTTCATTCGCATCCGCTTAACTGCGTGTGAGAGCGAGTGTTTTCTCCCACGTTTAGAAACCATTTGTGCCCTTTTTATGCGAGTTGCCCCTTCATGTTCTTTACACTGAATGGAAACTGCCTCCTCTGGTTCAGAACTTTCTTTTTCCTATGTGATCGCGTTATTACTCAGCTTCTCCAACGAGTGTATTTTTGGCAAATTCGACCGGCTTTTAGTTCTTCTCCCTCCCCCTTCCCCCTTTCCCCCTACCCATCTCTTCCTTCTCTACGCCTTACTCCTCCCCTGCTTATTTGAATGCTTTCTTCTTTGCCGCAGAATCGGAAGGTAACACGCTTTGGAACAGTTAAATATCATAAAATAACCATCTTTGTCTTGCTGAGCGCCTTTTATTTCTGTAAACCTTTTCTTCTTCCTTCTAGCTCTTCCGCAAATCGTCTAAGTTCTTCTATGGGCTTAGGGTTTTGGAGCAAAAGCAAAGACATCTTGGCGATTGTTCTGCTTTTTAGACCTGCCACAAACCCCCTCTGAGGCAAGGACTTTCCAAGCTCACTTTCTGCCTGCTTGGGTGGGGGGAAAGACAACGGGCAGAGAAATCGTTTATGAAAATCTCTAAATTAAGGCCAAAATATTATTCAGCTATGTTTGTATAAACACAGAAACAATTCTGGAAGAAACTGAAACCAATGTTTGTCAGTGATTAACTTGGGGGGAGTGGGTTTTGTTTCTTACTTTGTATAATATTTTTATTTTTGAGTTGGAGTCTGTTGTCCAGGCTGGAAGGCGTGCAGTGGCACGTTCATGGCCACTGCTTCCTCGACCTGCTGGGCTCAGGCAATTCTTCCTCTTCAGCCTTCCAAGTAGCTGTAACTACAGGCGCATGCCACCATGCCCAGCTATTTTTTCTTGATTTATTGTAGAGATGAGGCCTCGCCAAGTTTCCCAGGCTGGTCTTGAGCTCGTGGGCTCAGGCAATCCTCTCACTCCCAAAGTGCTGGGATTATAGGTGTGAGCCACTGCGCCCAGCTATAATTTATTTTAAAAGTTAAGATTATGTGTGGGTTTTACTTTCTATTCCCTCTCTTAGTTATCTCCATCCTCTTAATGCTTTTCATTTAAATATTTTATAGAAAAATAGTAACATGGAAAAATTTACAGTAATAAAATGTATATAGTGGAAATACAATGTGTCTCTTACCTGTATCTCCAGAAGCAATTACAATCAATATTCTCTTATGTAAATTTCTGGACATATTCTTTGTATAGTCTCTTTGTGTATGTCTATCTCTGTCTTATTTTTATCTCTCTCTATCTCTATCATCCTCCACCCTTTTTACACAAGTGGGTGTATCACACACAGGCTTTTATGCCCCAACACTATATCTTGGAAACTGTTTAAAGTCAGAGCCTATAAAAATCAACCTCATTTTTTAAAATGGCCGTGTGGAACCTCTGTGATATAACAAACACTTTCCTATTGATTGGGAAAGATTGTTTCTCGCCTTTTGTTACTACAAATAATGTCTAAAGAAATAATCTTGAACAAACATCTTTACTCAGATTTGGGTGTATGTCTAGAATACTTACTTGAAACTGAAGTTCCTGGATCAAAGGTTTCTTTTTTTCTTCCTCATTTCTAATTTTTGAAATTTTCATAATTTCCTTCCAAAAACGTTGTACCAATGTATGCATGCTCAGACCAACAATGTGTGAAGTTGCCTGTTTTCTTATATTTCCTTAGTCTCTTGTCAAGCTTTTCAATCTTTGATGAATAGACACTGGTATGTTACCATATTTATTTAACCAATGGTGAGATTGGGCATTTCTTTATATGTCTATAAACCCCTTGAATTTCTTTTCCTGTGAACTACCTGTTCTTGTTCTTTGCCAGTGTTGTTTTGCTGTTGGATTGCTGGTCTTTCTCTTTTTAATATTTATTTATTTTTGAGACAGGGTCTTGCATTATCACCCAGGCTGGAGAGCAATGGTGCAATTATAGCTCGCTACAGCCTCAAACTCCTAGACGCAAGCAATCCTCCCCCTTCAGTCCCTTGAGTAGTTGGGACTGTAAGTGTGGGTCACCACACCCAACTAATTTATAAAAACGTGTGTAGAGATTGCATCTCACTATGTTACCGAGTTTGGTGTCAAACTCTTGGTCTCAGGTGATCCTTCCGCTTTGGGTAGCTTAGATTACCAGGCTCAAGCCACCATGCCTGGCTTCTTCTTAATTTATTTTTATTTTTATTTTTTCTTCTTCTTAATTTTTAGAAGATCTTTTTAGATTAGGGAAATTACTCCATGGTTTTTAAAAATGGAAGGGGGGGGTTGGCACACAACAACACAAAGAGTACCTCAGAAGTGAGGACCAGTTGGAGGCCCAAGCTTCATCGGCACAAAGACTACTTGTGTAGCTAATCCTGACTAGTACCCCACATCTCTATAATAAATAAAGAATGTATGCGAAGAAATGCATATTTTTAGATAAAATGATCACCCATTATTTTTTCAACCAGGTGGAAGGAAACAATGTAACAGAATGGGTAATTCTGGAGCTTTCTGTGTCCCTTGTTTTTCTTTATAATGTTGCCACAAATTTATGTATACCTATACAACATATTATTCAGATCTGCTGAGTTTTTCACTTTATATAACTAGAAACATAAAGTATGTATTCTTCTGTAACTTTTTTTGGAGTCGCAATATATCTTCAAGATAAATCCATGTGGATGTGAGAAAAAATATATATGTGTGTGTGTGTGTTGTGAGTATTCTCTTGGTCTTAAATTTGTCTTTTGGTTTTGTTTAATATCTTTTTTTGCCCCTCAGAAATTTAAATATTTTGTGTATTGAAATTTATCAGTCTTTTATTACTTCTCAGATTTGTGTCTTTCTTAGAAAAGTTTTCCATTGTTTAAGATTATTTTAAAAATTCTAATTTTTACAGTATTTTATAGTCCTTTTAATGGCTTTTCCATCTTAATATTTTTGCTCTATCTGGAATTTATTTTAATATAATGAATGAGATAAGGACCAAGGTTTTTTGTTGTTGTTGTTTTTTAGTTTCAGTTTGGATGTTTACTCAGTTCTCCTAACATCATTTATTGATGAACCCATGTTCTTTCCACTTATTTGAAATGTCTCTTCTATCTTATATAGGTGTTTAATGACATAGGTACCAGCAGAAAATCTGGGGTAACTAAACTCTGAGATCCTGGCCAGTTCTTCATTTTTATTGCTGACAGTTTTGGCTTTCAGAAGGTAGAGGAAGTATCTAGAAGAACTGCAGCCATGGGCTGAATTCTGGCCAACCAGGCAGAAAAGGCTGGTGAGGGGAAGTGACAAGAACCTTGATAGAAAGTGACTGTGTCACTCTAGACACCCTGTCTACCTCCTACCACTTTGATCAACCTGCCAGCTCCATCCAGCCTAGCTGGAAACCCCCCTTTATGGTCAGCATCCCTGACAGCTTGGCTCTGTCTCTAGCAATGGGAAGCTTGATAGACAAGTTCCCCAAATGTACCCTCCTTTCTCTGGCCTCCTCTTCTTTGTATGTCCTCTTCCCTTTGCCTACAGTACTTTCCCTCATGTTTGCCTAGCTATCATCCTCTGCATTTCCATTTATTTTTTATTTTTATTTATTTATTTATTTTGAGTTGGAGTCTCACTCTGTCGCCCAGACTGGAGTGCAGTGGCATGCTCTGGGCCACCGCAGCCTCGACCTGCTGAGCTCTTGTGATCCTTGTGCCTCAGCCTTCCAAGTAGCTGGAACTACAGGTGCATGCTACCACGCCTGGCTAATTTTTGATTTCTTGTAGAGATGAGGTCTTGCCAAGTTGCCCAGGTGGGTCTCGAACCCGTGGACTCAGGCAATCCACTCGTCTCGGCCTCCCACAGTGCTGGGATTACAGGCTGAGCCACTTAGCCCAGCCTGCATCTCCATTTAAAGGCTGCCTCCAGCGTGACGCCTTCCCTGACACTCTAAGCTAGATGCAGCATAGGACCTTGTATTTCCTTAATAATCCCTATCCAACAAGGAAAACGTAGTATATATGCACTATGGAATACTATTTAGCCATCAAAAGGAATGAAATAATGCCTTTTGCAGCAACTTAGATGGAATTGGAGACCATCATCCTAAGTGAACTAACACAGGAACAGAAAACCAAACTGCACGTTTTCATGTATAAGTGGGAGCTAAGCTGAAGATCTGCAAAGGCATTGAGAAGAGGGTCATGGACACTGGAGTCTCAGAAGGGGGAGGAGGGGAAGGGGTGGGGAGACCAAAAAAATCACCTGTTGGACACAATGTGCACAGGTGGGGGTGGTGGTACACTTAAAGCTCTGACTTCTGCACCACTGTACAGTGCAACTATGTAACCAAAAATGTTTATACCCCCTAAAGCAATTGAGATAAAGGACAAAGTCCCTATCCAAGACTGGTGAGGTGAGGATAGCGAAGGGACTCAAATTTTGGGGTCCTGAGGTTCTGGAAGGTGGGCTGGGGTCAATCCCAGGTAAAGATTTCCCATTGTCTGTCTGCCCCAGGACTAGGACTGGCCACATAACTTGTAGGGCCCAGTACAACATGAAACGGCAAGGTCCCTGTTTCAACAATCATTAATTTCAAGATGTGGCAGCAGAGCATTAAACCAGGTTTGGGGCTTTTCTGAGAGCAGTTTCCCTTGAGACCTCATAAGTTGCATGCCCACTGTTGTGTGAGAATGGTGACCCCTGAAAAGATATGTCCACATCCCCATACCAGGCTTCTGTGAATGCAAGCTTGTTTGGCAAAAGTGTCTTTTCTAATATAACCAAATACTCTTGAGATAAAGAGGTCATTCTGGGTTGTCTGGGTGGGGACTTGAGATCCAATAATGTGTGGCCTTTATAAGAGATATGCAGGGGAGATTAGATTAGAGACAACAGACAAGAAGGCAATGTGAAGATAGAGTCAAAGACTGGAGTGAGGTGCGCACAAGCCAAGGGTGCTGACAACCACTGGAAGCTGGAGGAAGCAATGAGGGAATCTTGCCTGCAGTCTCCAAATATGTCCTGCCAATTCCTTGATTGTAGCCTTGGCCTTCAGAACTGTGAGAGAATAAGTTTCTGTTGTCTTAAGCTGCTCACTTTGTGGTAATTTGTAATGGCAGCCACAGGAAACTAATATACCCATGAAGCTGGCTCTGCTCAGGACATTTGTTAAAACCATGGGGAAAGGAAAAACTCCCTTTCCTTTGGGGTTACTAAGTCAGCAGGATTAAGCTGGGAGCTGCAAGGGCCACTACATGGCAGAGCCTGTCTGAGGATGAAGCCAACCCAGGAAAGCAGACTCAAGAGGTGGAAAGAGTGATTCCTGAGGAGAACCTGGTTCAAACTGTTTGAAGACAGACAGATCTATCTATCTATCTATCTATCTATCTATCTATCTATCTATCTATCTATCTATCTATCTATCTAGAGTTAAATCTCAGCCTGGAGTGCAGTGCTAGGCTAAGGTGATCCTTCTGTCTTAACCCTCCAAGTACTGGAATCACGGGTGCCACCACGCCTGGCTAATTTTTTCATTTATTGTAGAGACAAGGTCTTGCCAAGCTGTCTAGGCTGATCTTGAACCCCTGGGCTCAGGTAATTCTCTCACCTTGGCTTCCCAAAGTGCTGGGATTACATGTGTGAGACACCTTGCTTGGCTAATCCCTTTAGTTACAAGTCTAAAAATGCTGGGGAAAAAAGTTCCATTTAGGGTTAGTTTTTGTCATTTGTAACTGAAAGAGTACTAATTGCCACTCCGATTTCAGACAGTTTAGAAAAAAATTAGCCAGGATTTAATGAAATGAGGCCTGGAAGGGAAACTAGCTCAGAGAATTGGGAAGAACTCACAATGCAGATGAGAAGAGAGAGGAGAAGACTCCCAGCGAGGGAGTAAGACTACAAGAACACTCCAGGGAGGCCAGATGTTTTGGGGTGTGTCTGAAAGACAGAAAGAAGGATAAGGAACCAATGACAAGGGAGAGGTGGCACAAGAATCAAGGGGGAGTGCAGGGATCATGGAGATCTTCCAGAACTGAAGCTGCAAATAACTGAGGACCATGAGGGGAACTCCTTGGTTAGAGCAGAGCACAAAGTCAAGAGAAAGGAAAGTTTCCTGGTGCTGTGTTGTAGGAAAGAGGGACTGGGTAAGAGCCACACACTCAAAGGGGCATCGTGAGAATCTAGTTGAAGATTCATGGAATTAGGGAATATTTAATGAGCAAAGTCCTCAATGAGATTGGGTGTGGGTCCAGAGCCTGGTGGAGGGTTGGCATGGAGCAGGATTCGGAGTTGGGGGTACTTTTTTGTGGGGGTGGATATGTTGCCGAGGCTGGAGTACCATGTTGCAATCATAGTCCACTGCAGTCTTGAACTCCTGGGCTCAAGTGATCCTCCCACCTCAGCTACCCGAGTAGCTGGGACTATAGGTGTGCAATACCACACCTGGCTAATTTTGTTTTTTTATTTTTTGTAAAGATGGGGTCATGCTATGTTATCCTGGCTGGTCTCAAACTCCTAGGCTCAAGAGATTCTTCTGCCTCTGCCTCTCAAAGTGCTGGAATTACAGGCATGAGCCACTATGCCAAGCCTGGAGGGATGCTTCTTTTTTTTGAGTCAAAGTCTTGCTCTGTTGCCCAGATTGGAGTGCAGTGGCATGCTCACAACCACCACAGCCCCGACCTGCTAGTCTCAGGTGATCTGTCTGCCTCAGTCTTCCAAGTAGCTGGAATTACAGGTACACACCACCATGCCTGGTAGGAGAGATACTTCTTTAGACCCTTCTATGTGACTGTCAGGACTGGATTAAGATAGAGTCAAGGCTGGGTGCAGTAGTTCATGCCTTTAATCCTGGCACCTTGGGTGATCAAGGTGGGAGGATTGTTTGAGCCCAGGAGTTTGAGACCAGCCTGGGCAACCTAGGGAAACATCATCTCTACACACACACACACACACACACACACACACACACACACACACACACACACACACATTTAGAATCACAAAGCACTGTTTTCATATATAGTGAAAATCCCAAACATAAATAAATCATAAAAGACTTAGAACACACCACAAAGGATGTATTCCTCCCTTCCTCTCGGGACCACTTTTTTACTCCAGTCAATACTGTGCTGCCCAGTTGTGTACAGCCGTAAGCGGAGAGCCTATCACATTGGTTATACTATGTCTCTTTCATCGTCTGTCTCTGGGTTCTCCTGCCTCCTCCAGATGGTAGGACTGTGGGACCATGTGAATGAGCCATCCTGACTCAGCCATCACCCAGAAAGGCCAGGGAGCTAACAACCCTTGCAGCAACTCCCAACCATGGAGGGCGGGTCATGAATTAGCTGGCCCTCTCTGCAGTCCCTTGTTTGAAGAGCATTCTCTGTGGTTCCTTGGCAGGACTGAACTCTGGCTGTCCCACCGGTAACCAACTCAATCATGTGTCCTTGGATGGGTGATTCCTCCTTCTCAGTTTCACTCTTCTCTGACTTCCACTATATTGGAATCACTTTCCAGATTGAATTGGTTACATGAGAGCCCTATTGCAAGCTCTGCTTTCTGGGGGAACTGAAGCTAAAACAATTAGAGGTGTAAAGAATTTCACCAAAGTTTTAGTTGCTCCATAACTATTTATTTTCTCTTTTCTTTATTTTTTGAGCCAGGGTCTCACTCTGTAGCTCAGGCTGGAGTACAGTGGCAAGATTACACAGATCACCACAGTTTCAACCTCCTGGGCTCAGGAGATCCTTCTGCCTCAGCCTCCTGAGTAGATGGGACTACAGGCGTGTGCCACTATGCCTGGCTGATTTTTTTATTTCCTTGTACAGACAAGGTCTCACGATGTTGCTCAGGTTGGTCTTGAACTTCTGGGCTCAAGCAGTCCTCTTGCCTCAGCCTCCCAAAGTGCTGGGATGACAGGCACGAGTCCAACCTCCACGGCCGTTTACATGTTTCTGAGCCACTGCTGCCCTTGCTCCTTCAGGAAAGCAGGAAAAGAATAGGCCCAGGAATGACTCCAAACAAGGCAGGGAAAAGCAAAGAGGATGGAAGGATTTGGGCAGACAAGATTGCCATGCCTTGGCCATCAGGAGACATTACTAGGAGAATATCATTGAGAACAAAGGAGGCAAAGGTTCTTCTCCATTCTTTGTGGACCAAACCACAGCTGGAACTCTGAGTCTCAGTTCTTTAATAAAGACAATGGAAGTCTGACGCAAAGTAAGACAAAATGTTTTAGAACTACAGCAAGATATAAAGAGGTTTGACTTGCAGAAGAACTGCTAGGAGAAAGGGAATGCTAGAAGAGCTGTTTTCCAACATGTGAAAGGTTTGTCATGTGGAAGAGGAAACAGATTTATTCTAGGAGTGAGGAATAATCAGTGGGAGTTAGAGAGAGTTGAACTTAGCTCATCATAGGGAGAAACTCTCAACCTGGAGGCTGCCTTCCATCTCCCAGAGGGTCTGGATGCCTGGGGTTACCATGTGTGGTATGGTTTCTAAACTGAGAAGAACCAAAGACAAAGATGTACAAAGATCTTAGCTGGTCTCATTTACGCTCTCCTTCCATTCATCCCATCAAATCCCAAAGCATCTCTAATTCGCAGGAAGGTCTTCCTTACAGAGAAGGAAATGCCTTTTGGCAACTTACATCTTTTGTACCGAGAATCTTACCTCAGAAGGAACTAGAAGTCTCCAGGGTTGCTTTCTTTCCTCGGGACTTCTCTTGAAACATGAATGGAAAAACCCTAGTCACACCTGGGCAAGAGGAGTCTATTGTATTTGGGCATCACTTAGGATAGTTTGATTGTGAACAACAGAAACAGACTCTGGCTAACCCTAGAAACAAATAAATTTATTAGGTTCCAACATAGCTACAGGTCAAACTAAAGATCAATCTTTGAGGCCAGGAATCAGGAATGTTCTAAGGATCTGGGTATCAGGAACAGATGGGCCTATATTGTGCACATCTGTACATGTTTATACACATATATGGGGGGGCCAAAAGACCTGGAATTTATTTATTAAAAATATGTATTTATTCCTACATGTTTAAACTTCAGCCACCTTCCAAGTTCTCTTCGTTTGATGCAATGCATCTATTGAGACACTTTTTCCAATGCTCAAAACAGTTTTGAACTCGTCAATTTTGACGCCTTTTAGTGCTTCTGCCAGTTTTTGTTTCGCCTCTTCCATGTTGGAAAAATTTTCCCCTTTGAAGGCTTTTTTTATTCAGGGAAACAAAAAAAGTCACTCTGGGCAAGATAGGTTGAATAGGGAGGGTGTGGCACAGGGCTCATGCTGTTTTTGGTCAAAAACTGCTGAACACTCAGCCTGGGGTGGACAGGTGAACTCCTAAATCACCCATTGTGAAATGGGCAAATGTGTTGAAAGAATCTCAAAAAAAAAAAAAAAAATTTCACTGAAGTCGAATGCAGCCGCTCACAACAATGCTAGCTGGTACACTGATGCCAATGGGTTCCTAGAACACTTACTGAACAAGGGAAGCCTGTACTGAGGAGCCAGCCCTCCAAAAATTAATTCCTGTTTTTTGGGTCTCCCCCTTGTGTATGAGTGTGTGTGTGTGTGTTTGCATGTGTTTGTATACAGGGAGTGCCAAAAAATGTACACATATTTTAAGTATAACATTCACTCAAAAGATGGCATTAATCAAATGAATGCTAACGTCACCATGTGACAGTCAGGACAGTCAAAGAAAATGGCAGAAGTATGTCTGAGTGAATATCATACTACACATTGCTACCATAATTTAATTCAACTTTGAAAAGTAATACGTAGATATCTCTTAAAATATGTAGACTTTTTTTGGCACCCGCGTGTGTGTGTGTGTGTGTGTGTGTGTGTGTATGAAGCTTGCACTCAACCACTATGCTATGGAATCTTCTTCAAAGGAAGCCAACTCCATAACATTACCTTGGTTGAAACCTGGCTTTCCATGGAGGTTATTTCTTCTCCCCACCTTCCATTACTATCCTGAGCAATTTTAGTATTGTCCTTATAATGTTTTTTTCCTTCCTTCCTTCCTTCCTTCCTTCCTTCCTTCCTTTTTTAAGAGACAGGGTCTCGCTATGTTGCTCAGGCTGGTCTTAAACTCCTGGGCTTAAATAATCCTCTAGCCTCGGGCTTCCAAAGGTGCTGGGATTTAAAAATGATCATTTTTAAGTGTATGGTTTAGTAGTATTAAATTTACTCATATTGTTGTGAAAAGATCTCCAGAATGTTTTCATCTTGCAAATCTGAAACTTCCTACCCATTAAACAACAACACCCACTTTCCTCCCTACCCTTGGCCACTGATAATCATTGTTCTACTTTCTGTCTCTATGAATTTGACTACTCTAGGTGTCTCATGCAAGTGGAATGATAAAGAATTTGTTTTTTTTGTGACTGGTTTATTTCTTTTTTTTTTTTGAGTTGGAGTTTCACTCTGTCGCCTAGACTGCAGTGCAGTGGTTGCTCCCGGCCACCGCAGCCTCAACCTGCTGGGCTCTGGCGATCCTTCTGCTTCAGCCTTCCAAGTAGCTGGAACTACAGGCGCGCACTACCACACCTGGCTGGTTTTTAATTTATTGTAGAGATGAGGTCTTGCCAAGTTGCCCAGGCGGGTCTCGAACCCGCGGGCTCAGGCAATCCACTCATCTCAGCCTCCCAAAGCCGGGATTACAGGCTGAGCCACCGAGCCCAGCTGTGACTGGTTTATTTCACTTAGTATGAAATCCTTAAGGTTCATTCATGTTGTAGCATGTGTCAGAATGTCCTCACATTTTAAGACTGAATGATATTCCACTATATGTATATACCTCATTTTGCTTATCCATTCAACCATTGATGGGATGGATATTTGGGTTACTTCTACCTCTGTTATTGTGAATCATGCTGCCATAAGCATGGGTATGCAAATATCTCTTTGAGACCCTGCTTTCAATTATTTTGGATATATACCCAGAAGTGGGATTGCTGGATCACTTAAAAGTTCTGTTTTTAATTTTCTGAGGAACTTCCAAACTGTTTTCCATAATAATTGCACTATTTAACAATTCACTAACAGTGCACAAGGGCTTCAATTTCCCCACATACTTGCTAACACATTTTTTTCTGTTCTTTTGTTGTTGTTGTTGTTTTTTGTAGTAGGTATCCTAATGGGTATAGGTGATATCTCATAGTTTTAATTTGCATTTCTCTGATGATTAGTGATGTTGAGCACATTTTCATAGGCTTATTATCTTTGGATAACTGTTGATCCAAGTGCTTTTCTTTAAAAATCTTAAAATTGGGTTATATGATTTTTGAATGGTTGGAGTTCTTTTTTTTTTTTTTTTTTGAGTTGTAGTCTCACTCTGTCACCCAGACTGGAGTGCAGTGGCACGCTCCCGGTCACCGCAGCCTCGAACTGCTGGGCTCTGGCAATCCTTCCGTCTCAGCTTTCCAAGTAGCCAGAACTACAGGCGTGTGCTACCACACCCAGCTGATTTTTTATTTATTGTAGAGACGAGGTCTCGTCAAGTTGCCCGGGTGGGTCTCAAACCTGCAGGCTCAGGCCATCCACTCGTCTTGGCCTCCCAAAGTGCTAGGATTACAGGCTGAGCCACCGAGCCCGGCGTGGTTGGAGTTCTTAATTCTAGATATTAACCCTCTGTCAGATATGTGATTGGCAGATATTTTCTCCCATTCCATATGTTCCTTATCACTCTGTTGATTGTGTCCTTTCATTCACAAAAGTTTTAAAGTTTGATGTCGTCCCAGCCATATTTAGTTTTCTAAGAAACTGCCATACTCTTTTCTAGAGTGACTGCACCATTTTACATTCCCATTAACAATGAATAATACTGTTTCTCTATATTCTTGACAGAATTTGTAGTTATCACTATTTTTTGTCTTAGACATTTGATAGATGTGTAGTGATATTTCATTGTGGGATTAATTTGTATTACCCTAGTGGCTGATCATGTTGAACATATTTTCATTTGTTTATTTCTCATCAGTGTATCCTCTCCTGTGAAATGACTTTTACCCACTTTCTGATTGGATTGTTTGTCTTTTTATTGTTGAATTTTGAGGGCTTTTTATATGTTCTAGACACTAGTCCTCTGTGCATTATGTGGTTTGCAAATCCTTTCTCCTAGTATATAGCTTGTCTGTTCATCTCCTAATAAGGTCTTCCAGAGGGGAAAAAATTAATTTCATGAGGTCCAATTTATCAATTTTTTTCCTTGATGTCAAGTCTAAGTATTTTATTATACATGTTTACTCCTTTACCCAGTATATCTTCGAGACGACCACCAGTCCCCTTATTTCATAAAAATCTTGTTTAGTTCCTGTGGTTTGGTGGAGTGAAGGCTAGTAAGGGCATGGCCAATCAGAACACTTTATCTTCTGGGCTGGAGTGACTGGTCCAGGAAGGCCATGTCTCCCATTCTGAACCATGCAGAGTTCTCCCTGAGACTCTTACCAGTCACTGGGAAGAATATTTTTCTACTTCTTTATGTGGAGAGAGACTTTCTGAGAAGGCAAATAGACCCAATAAATGGAGAGAAAGACAGGGTTTTCATTATGTACAATGATTTCTCCATATCTCCGGGTTCTACATCCTTGGATTCAGCCAACTGCAGATAAAAAAAATTTTTTTTGAAAAAACAAACAAATAACAATACAATAAAAATAATACAAATAAAAACTAATACAGCAGAACAAGTATTTGCATAGCATTTACATTGTATTAGGTATTATGAGCAATCACTATCTGGAGAATGGGTCACCTGAGATCCAATTTCCATCTATACAATATATTCATGTATTGAACATGCATGTGTACCCCTTGAATCTAAAATCAATCAATCAATCAATCTAGAGATGATTTAAAATATATGGAAGGATGTTTATAGATGATATGCAAATACTATACCATTCTATATAAGGGATTTGAGAATCCTCAGATTTTGGTATCTGAGGGGGCCCTGGAACAAATTCCCCACAGATACTAAGAAATGACTGTAGTTTAAAACCTTGGATACAAGTATGTCCGAAGCTAGTTACTCTTTGGTGTTTCAATTATAAGAGCCACTAAATCTACCCTCCCTACCCAAGCTGGCCTAAAGTGGGATTATGAGGCACACAATAAAAAGAGTCCAAGATAATACAAACTTCTATATTTATTATTCACTCCTTTCTGTTCTTTATTTCACTCCTCAATGCATTATAGTTTGCTTTTCATTATGTCACACCACTGAAAGTGCTCTTGCTACAGTGACTGGTGACAAAAGCTTTATGGTCTCTTTTTAGCCCTTCTTGTACTTATCCTCTTTGCCATATTTGACATTAAACAAAACCCTTTCTTTCTAATATACTATGACTTCTTTCTCTTTTTCTCTTTCTTGTGTTCCTCAGGATTATAAAACTGTATAATGGCTATACATTATACATACCAGAGACCATGATAGTCATCATCACTTAAATTATATCATTACATAGAACTTAAATAAATCCCTACATCTTTTTATTGTTTTATTTTATTTTTTTTACATATTCTGGGTTTATGCCACCTTTCTAACTATGTATGTATGTATTTGGAATTTTAGATCTCAGAACTGGACTTTGCGTCTCATCTTCTGGACTCTATGGAATATTAAGGATGCTTAAGTTTGCTTATGATTTTGGGTAACCACCCTTCTCAGTTGATTCAAATTAGGTATGCAATCAGTCAGGGCTTCTCTGTAGAAATTTTAAAAATATCCAGCCAAGCTGGGCTCGGTGGTTCAGCCTGTATTCCTGCGCCTTGGGAGGCTGAGGTGAGTGGATTGCCTGAGCCCATGGGTTTGAGACCCTCCTGGGCAGGTGAGACCTCATCTCTGCAATAAATCAAAAAATCAGCCGGGCGTGGTAGCGTGCGCCTGTAGTTCCAGCTACTTGGAAGACTGAGGCAGAAGGATCGCCAGAGCCCAGCAGGTCGAGGCTGTGGTGGCCGGGAGCGGCCACTGCACTCCAGTCTGGGCGACTAAGTGAGACTCTAACTCAAAAAAAAAAAAAAAATCCAGCCAATTGAGGCTGGGTACTGTGGCTCATGCCTTTAATCCCAGAACTTTGGGAGTCAGAGACAGGAGGATTACTTGAGCACAAGAGTTTGAGACCAGCATAGGCAACATACCAAGACCTTATCTCTACAAAAAAAAGTGTGTATATATATATAATATATATATATATATATATATATATATATATATATATATATAAGTTAGCTGGGCATGGTGGCGCACACCTGTAGTTCCAGCTATTAGGAGGTCGAGGCTGTGGCGAACCATAGCCATACCTCTGCACTTCAGTCTGGGTAACAGAGTGGGACTCTTGCTCAAAAAACAAGCAAAAAAATTTAAAAAAATAAATAAGTAAAAATATTCAGACAATTGAAGATGACTGGCAGTGGTTGAACCATCTTCTATTGTCTGGGAACTGATCTCCTCCTGTGATCCCTCAATTGATAAACAAAAAATAATCTAATACCAATTCAACTGTTTTATACTGAAAGGAAAATTAATTATCTCACACAACAAGAACGTCCAAGGTAACAGCTTTCCAGGGTTAGTAAATTCAGTGGTTCAATGTCATCCATCACAGAGAATCCTTTCCGTCTTCTCTGCCATTCTCAGGTTAGCACCCCTCATGGTCCCAAGATGGCTAGAGTTCTAGGCATCACTGTGATAGACTGCAAAGATTGCTACACTATGTTTTAGCTGCTCCCATAAAGAGATGTCTATTTTTTTACTCAGGCTTAGTCCTGTGGCTTACTTTGATCAATAAGGTAACAGAAAATGTGATGCGTGAAGATACTTGAAACATGCTTGCACATGGAACTTTATTTTCTTGCTGCACTTTGGAACTCTGAGACATCATGTTATAAAAGCCCAGACTAGCTTCCTAGGGGAAGCAGAGATGAGCTACCCTCAGCGAATTCCTCTAGACCAACCAGCTTGTCAGCTGTCAAATGAGAGTGAGGCCATCCTAGATCATCCAGCCCCAGCTGAGTGAGCTCAGATTAGAACCAGCTGGGCTGCCCACAAAATCATGAGAAATAATAAATGCTTTTGGATTAAGATACTACATTTTGAGGGGTTTTTTTGTTGATAAAATCACATACAGACGCAGCAACAGAAAGTAACGGGAGAGTGGCCATCTTAACACTGTATCTGTTTTTAGCTGTGAGGAAGGTTTCCTTTAGTGTCATTATCTAGAACTGAATCACTAAAACCATCGTTGGCAAAGGGCATAAAATGACCTTGCTTGGCTTGGAAAGGCACTGGCACTTTGTAGAGAAAAGTAGACTATCCCCAAAGACAGGGCAATTAGTGAAGGGGCAGTGAATTTTCTTTAGATATCAAATTGGCATCCACTATAGATGATCCCCAGCAACTGCATTTTCTAATTCTTATTCTCCTCTCTTCCCTCTATGGCTAACTGGACTGGGGTTACACTGGAAGAAAGATGAATCAGTCAGTCTTTCTGAATATTTGGAATTGAGACTATGTGATAGTACATGTGGGGAATGGGGACTGTGTCAGGTACAGTGGGGGGATGTGGAGAGGCTTACATTCTTGCATGAAAAAATAACGTATTTTTGGCCAGGAGTAGTGGCTGATGCCTATAATTCCAGTACTTTGGGAGGCTGAAGTGGAAGGACTGCTTGAGCTCAGGAGTTTGAGACCAGCCTGGGCAACATAGCGAAACTGCATCTCTACAAAAGGGGTGAAAAAATTAGCTCTTGAGTGACTGAGAGGGGAGGATCGCTTGAGCCTGGGAGTTCAAGGCTGGGGTGAGCTGTGATCATGGCATTGAACTCCAGTCTGGTCCAGAGTGAGAATCTGATTAAAAAACAAAAACAAAAAACAGAACCAAAAAGGAAGTATTTTCTAAATTCGACGGGGGTGGGGGGTGGTTTGCGGTGGACAGAGAGAGAGAGAGAAAGAGAGAGAGAGAGACACTTGGTTGGATTGCCACTCTTGGCTTCATGAGGCATCTCTGTAATTCTTATAGTAATTTCTCCTTCATTTGCTTGAGTTAGCCCTAATGAGCTTCTGTCACTCACAATAAGTGTGTTTTTAATGCATCATCCTTATGAAGAGATGCTCAATCTCATTCATAATAAGACAAATGAAAACTAAAATTCCACAAAGAGACAATTTATCATTTATCAGATTGCCAAAATAGAAACGTGTGACACTCTATTGGTAGGGCTGTGGGGAAACTGGCATTGTCATCATGACTGGGTGAATACAAAAGGTTGTAGCCCCTGCGGAGGGCAAGTTGACACCATCTATCAGTCCTGAAAATGCACATACCCTTTGACCTAATAATTCCTTGTTCTGGGAACTTATTCTACAGATGCATGGCCATGGGGAAGAGATGATGCATGTTCAAGGTCATTTATTGCAGCATCATTTGTAATAAGTAAAAGTTTGAAGACAGCTGGGTGCAGTGGCCCATGCCTGTAATCCCAGCACATTGGGAGTCCAAGGCAGGAAAATCACTTGAGCCCAGGAGTTTGATATAGGCCTAGGAAACATAGTAAGTCCTTATCTCTAAAAACAAAACAAAACATCGATAAAAACAACTAGCCAGGCATGTATGCTTATAGTCCCAGCTACTTGGGAGGTTGAGGTGGAAGGATCACCTGAGCCCAGGAGGTTGAGGTTGCACTGAGCCATGATTGTGCCACTGTCCTCCAGCCTTGGTGACAGAGTAAGACCCTAACTAAAAAAAAAAAAAAAAAAAAAGTTTGGGAACAATGCAAATTTTCATCCATGAGGAATTGGTTAAACCTACCAGCTACATCCTTATATGGAATATGATACAGATTTAATGATTAATGAGGTTCTTTATGTTCTTATATGGAAAGAACTCCAGAAAGATTGTTAAATGAAAATACAAAGTGTAGAATATTTTACATGGTATGATACTTTTTGTATAATGAAAAGATGAATATATCAGAATATATACTGTATTGATTTTTAAGTATTTAGATAAGTAAATTTAATAAAGAAAAAATGGAAAGATGAACAAGAAATGAATAAAACTAGTTACTGCTAGGGAGTGAAGAGGAAGACTGGGATGAGAGATACTCTTTTTTTTTTTTTTTTTTTGAGTCGGCGTCTCACTCTGTCACCCAGATTGGAGTGTTCATGGACACCACAACCTCGACCTGCTGGACTCAGGCAATCCTTCCATTTCAACCTTCCAAGTAGCTGGACCAGCCTGCACCACCACAATTGGCTAAATTTTCTTTTTGATTTATTGTAGAGAGGAAATCTTGTCCAGTTGCCCAGGCTGATCTTGAACCCCTGGGCTCAGGTAATCCTCTTGCCTCTGCCTCCCAAAGTGCTAGGATTACAGGAGTGAGCCACCATGCTTGGCTGAGATACTTTTCTTTTCTTTTTCTTTTTTTGAGTTGGAGTCTCACTCAGTCACCCAGGCTGGAGTCCAGTGACACACTCATGGCCACCCCAGCATCAACCTACTGGGCTCCTGCAATTCTTCCATCTCAGCATTCCAAGTAGCTGGAACTACAGGCGTGTGCGACCATGCCTGGCTAATTTTTTGATTTACTGTAGAGACAAGATCTCGCCAAGTTGCCTGGGCTGGTCTTGAACCCATGGGCTCAGGCAATCCACATGCCTTGGCCTCCCAAAGTGCTGGGATTATAGGCTGAGCCACCAAGACCAGCCTGAGATAGTCTTCTTCTTTTTTTTTTTTTTGAGTTGAAGTCTCACTCTGTCGCCCAGACTGGAGTGCAGTGGCCAGGAGTGGCCACTGCAGCCTCGAGCCGCTGAGCTCTGGCGATCCTTCCATCTCAGCCTTCCAGGTAGCTGGAACTACAGGCACGCGCTACCACGGCCAGCTAATTTTTTTGATTTATTGCAGAGATGAGGTCTCGCCAAGTTGCCCAGGCAGATCGAACCTACAGTCTCAGGCAATCCACTCTCCTCAGCCTCCCAAAGGTGCGAGATTACAGGCTGAGCCACCAAGACCAGCCTGAGATATTCTTCTTAATGACTACCTTTTAATTTTGTTTTGGCTATTGAAAAATGAGTGTATTGACTGTTCTAAAAATGAATACAAATAAAAAGCCATTATTCCCATTAAAATATTATATAATGCTACTCTATTCAGTTGTCTGAAGAATTCAGAGCAGTGGGAAGAAAACATACTATGTTTATACCATGAGACTTGTTTTAAAAAAAATACCCAATCGTGTCCTACAGAGGACAGAGTTCCCCCTTACCCCCCTCACCAAGAAATAAAACAAAACAAAACAAAACAAAAAAACCAAACAACCAAAACACTCAAACCTGTAATGTACCGATGAAAATTCAAAAGTAGAAATGTGCAATAAATGCCCCTTTAACCAAATAGTTTCTTTTTGTGCTTTGTACACTTGGCACTGTGGTTGCTTTTTGAAACCTTCCCTCCCCAGACCACACTGTGTCTGGAAGCACAGTTTTATATGTAGCCATTCTGCTTGGCCAGCTCAAGATTAAGCTGACCGGCCAAGCATGTAACAGAATTCTAGGACAGAGAGAGATGTTATATTAAAGATTTCTTTTTTAACCTGCAGGGATCAGATGGCCTCTTAGAGAAATGGCAAAATCTATTTTTTCTTTCTTGAATGTTCTCGCCATTGGTGCTATCTTGTTATAAGAGGGAATAAGTAAAGATAGCTTGGGCGGGGGGGATACTTAGTTGGCATCTTTTTACAGATGTGGGTGGCAGGATTCTGCTATTCTGCTAGCCTGGGAGCCTAGGCTCATTCAGTGCTCAGGTGCAAAGATTCTGGAGTCAGATTGAGGGGTGGAGCACAGCTGTTCTATGCTGGTAACTGGGTGATGCTGGGCACATACTTGACTTCTCTGTGCCTCTGTTTTTTCATCTGTAAAAGGGAATAATGGTGTCATCTATCTATATGATTGTCATGAATATCAATGAATTAATACATATAAAAAGTTTAGAACAGGACTTAGACATGTGAAGTCCTCAATACATGTTAGCACCAAATAAATAACAATGATAATTTTATATTATATGACTTCAGACTAAATAGGAGAGTTGACAAATATGTAAACAGTTATGACTCTTTCTCCCCTGTCAATCAATTTAGTTCATCCTATAGTAGAAGGATTGAGGAGAGGTCTGTGGACACTGATTCACACTGATCTAAGATAATAAATGTACTTCCATTGGCTACTATATATCAGGCACTGTGCTTGGGCCTGATGAGTATAATTTGGTAAGCAAAATAGGACTATCTCTGCCTTCAAGAGGTCCCAGGCTATCTGGGAGATGGATGTTATGAATTGAATGGTTGTATCCCCCTTAAATTCATGTGCTGAAACCTTAATCCCCATGTGATGGTATTTGGAACTGAGGTCTTTGGGAGGTAATTTGATTTAATTGAGGTCAAAAGAATATAGTCCCCATGATGAGATTAATGTCCTTATATGTGGAGGAAGATATTTTTCTTTTCTTTCTCTTCACTGTATAAAGATACAAAGAGAAGGTGGCCATCTGCAAGCCAGAAAGAGAGCCCTCACCTGACACTGGATCTGCCAGCATCTTGTTATCTGACTTCCCAGTCTTCAGAACTGTGAGAAATAAATACCTGTTGTTCAAGCCACCCAGTCTACGATATTTTGTTATAGTAGCTGACTAAAATAATGAACAACAAAGAACACTAACGCCATTTTAAGTACAATGATGAGGCCAGTTCAGGATGCCAGAGGATTACAGGTAATGAGCACCCAATTCAAGGTGTTTAAGGAATCCCAATTTAAGGAATCATGAAAAACTTCTTAGAGGCAGGGAGAACAGCAGAGACCCTCTCTACCCAGTGATGAAATAATCGTCTCTTAGAGCAAACATTGTATTAGTAATAGTAGCAGTAGTGGTGAGGGTGGGGGTAGTGGTGGTGATACTAGTGGCAATAAAACTAATAATTAAAATACATCGAGGGCTTGTTCCAAGCATTTTGCATGCATTAGCTCATTTAATCCTAATGACTTCTTTGTGCATCTACTTACACGACTCAGCCTCAATTACCTTACCCTAATCCTAGCTTTCAGAGCTCATATTTATTTTGAAAGTTGGTATTTTCCTTATCATGTTTCTTTGGTATTAGTTTTGGTTTCTAAAAACATTGCACTGAAATATCGTTTTTGTCACTTACTAATTTCTCAGTGCCCCTTTAATTCTGCACCCAGGGTGAGCGTCTTACTCTTCTCACCCTCGTCCTGGCCCTGCTGAGGATGCCAAGTGAGCAAGGCTTAAAAGGCAGAGCTGTCTTACTCAACCAGTTCAGGATCTCTGTGTCCAAGGTATTTCCAGTTCCTCTTTTACAGACACTGCCTGGAAAGGAAAGAGAACAGGAAAGTGTTCCTTATTCAGACTTTCCCTTCGCATCCTACATCTCCACACGGGGTCCCTGCAATGACTTTTAATGTTGCTTTAACATGACATCAAATCCCATTGAATCTCACAAGGAGAGTCCTTCCTTATTTAACTTGCTTTCAGTTATTCTAAAAACATCAAGGAGAAAGCCTCAGATTGGTGCTAATGGGTTTTTAACACCACTCCAACACTTTATGAGGAGGCCTCTGCTTTTCCTCCCATAGCTCCTTTGATGGCAATGGAGCTGCAATTCTAGAACAGCAAGTCTGCTCTTGAGTCTGAGTCACCATTACTGTACTGTGACTGCTGGGAGGGCCAGAGGACCGCAATGGGAGCAGTGTCTCCATCTAGATATTTGGCCTTTCTGTTTGAGCTCTCATGCCTTCAATTTTTCAATCTCCTTTTCTAGAATTTAATAAACCAAACAAGAACTTTCCCTGACCTGAATATTGAGTTTAATTGTGCTGTGTTCATTATTACGCAGCATTTTGCCCACAATTACTTCCTGTTCAAGTTCCTGTTTGTTGCTGTGCTCTGAGCACCCACCTAGGAACTAGAGGCCCTGGGAGGAGTTAAGAGGAAGAAGAAGACAAAACATCCTGAAGGTTAACTTAGCTAAGGGAGTGGTGTAGATAGATATAGGACCACATGACATCCCAGATCCAACCAACCCCAGCTGTTCAGAGTCAGCCCAAAGGACTTAAATGGTAGTAATTCCACTTCTGGGTGCATAGCTAAGAGAAACAGGTGCATATGTCCACAAAATAATATGCACAAGACTGTTCTTAGTAGAGTTTTCCAAAGTAGTCCAAATTGGAAACAAACCATATGTCCATAAACATTGAATGGATAAGTAAATTGTGGCATATTCGTGCATAGCCATAAAAAGAATGAGAACACTGATACACGCAAAAACACAGATGAGTCTTACTGATATTATGTAGAGTGAAATAATCCAGATACTATATGATTCTATTTATGTGACGTTCAAGAACAGGGAAAACTGATCTTTGATCTTAGCCTTTAAAAGGAAGGAAATTCTTTTTTTTTTTTTTTTGAGTTGGAGTCTCACTCTGTTGCCCAGACTGGAGTGCAGTGACCGCTCCTGGCCACTGCAGCCTTGACCTGCTGGGCTCTGGTGATCCTTCTGCCTCAGCCTTCCAAGTAGCTGGAACTACAGGTGTGCACTACCACACCTGGCTAAATTTTTGATTTATTGTAGAGATAAGGCCTCACCAAGTTGCCCAGGCAGGTCTCAAATTTGTGGGCTCAGGCAATCCACTCACGTCAGCCTCCCAAGGCGCGGGATTACAGGCTGAGACAACTGAGCCCGGCTAGGAAATTCTTTTTTATTCTCAAAAAATTAAAAAAAATTTTAAAACATGTGGTGTACAACTCAGGGTTAGGTATACGAATGTTCATTATGCAGGTACTCTTGTTGATGAGGCGTACCTCACCCTCCCCTGGAAGTTTTCCACTACTGCCAATCCCTTTCTTATAGTATTATGATAGTGGTTCAAGGTCCACTTATGAGTGAGAGCATGTGATACTTGGTTCTTTGTTTCTGTGATAGATTACTCAGTATTATAGCCTCTAAGTCCATCCAAGTTGCTGCGAAGTTCATAATTTTGTCCTTCTTTATGGCTGTGTCATAGTCTACCATGTATATGTACCACATTTAAAAAAATCCAGTTCTCTTTCGTTGGGCAGCATGGTTGGTTCCATGTTTTTGCTGTTGTAGATAATGCTGCAATAAACGTGCATGTGTATGTACCTTTTTCATGGAGTGATTTGAGTTCCTCTGGGTATATTCCAAGTAGGGGGATTGTGGAGTCATATAAGAGATCGATTTTTAGATCTTTTAGGAATCATCACACTGTTTTCCACAGAGGTTGTACTGGTTTACACTCCCACCATCAGTGTAGAAGTGTTCCCTTTTCATAGCATCCTCTCCAGGATCTGTTGTTTTTTGAGTTATTGATGATGGCTATCCAGACTGGAGTTAGGTGGTATCTCAGGGTGGTTTTAAGTTGCATTTCTTTGATGACTAGTGAGGCTGAGGATTTTTTCACGTATCTGTTGGCTGCTCATATATCTTCTTTTGAGAAGTGTCTATTCATAGCTTTGGCCCACTTTGTAATGGGGCTGTTTGTTTTTTTCTTTTCAGCATATTTGAGTGAAAGAAAGAAATTCGAACACATGCTACAACATGGATGAACCATGAGGACATTATTCCTAAGTGAAATAAGCCAGTAAAAAAAAGTACTGTATATTTGCACTTATATAAGTTAACTGTAGTAGTCAAATTCATAGAAACAGAAAGGCAATGGGGTAGGGGAAATGAAGAATTGTTTAATGGGTACAGAGTTTCAGTTTTGTAAGATGAAAAGACTCTAAGGATTTGTTGCACAACTATATATATACATGTATACAACACTACTGAATTATACACTTAAAAATGGTTGTGATGGTAAATTTTGTGTTATATGTATTATACCATAATTTAATCCCACCGTCCCAAGTAAACATAATCTGTGGTGATGGAAGTCAGACAGACAGTGGCTCCCTCTGGAGGCTGTATTTCTTGGGAAGGGGTACAGGAGAGTTCCTGAGGGGCTACAACTTTTCTTTGTGTTGATACATAGAACATAGTCTGTTGTATGCTTAAAATTAGTGCACCTTGTTGCAGATATATTACACTTCAACAACCAAGTTTTTATAAAAATGTAACTGGCTATTTTTTCTCATAGAATTTTTTCTAGGCAGAAGTTCCCTATTCTTATTAGACATGAATATGCTTCCCAGAGAAAGTTAAGCAGCAACTGTGAGTGGTTAAGAGTATGGGCTACGGAGTCAGAAAACCTGGGCCCAAGTCTTGGTCCTGTCAGTTTCTAACACGGGACTTCAGAAAAGTTCATCTTTGTACCTTAGTTTCTTCATCTGTATATGATATAGGAATCATACAGAGGAGACATGTGTGCATGTAAAGTGTTTAGCACAGAATCTGGTTCAATCAATATTAGTGTTCAATCAATATTAAGTGTTCAATCAGTATTAGCTTTTATGATCAATTTTTTATTGTGATAAGATATATATAACAAAATTTACTATCTTGACCATTTTTAAGTGTAGTTTGGTGTTGTTGAGTATGAGAGGGGCTCCCCAAATGGAATTTATTTATTAAAAAATTATGTTTTTATTCTTACACGTTTAAACTTCAGACACCTTCAAAGTACTCTCCATTTGATGCAGTACACCTATTGAGACACTTTTTCCATTGCTCAAAACAGTTTTTGAACTCATCGATTTTGATACTTTTTAGTGCTTCTGCTGTTTTTTGTTTTCAGCTCTTCCACATTGGGCAAAAAATTTCCCTTTGAGGACTTCTTTCATTGGTGGAAACAAAACTAAGTCACTTGAGGCGAGATCTGGTGAACAGGGAAGTGAGCCATACAGGTCATGCTGTTTTTGTTCAAAAACTGCTGAACACTCAGCATAGTGTGGGCAGGCGTGCTCATAAATCACGCATCATGAAATGGGCACGTGTTGAAAGACTTCTAAAAAAAATCACTGAAGCTGAACGCAGCCTCTCACAACTATGCTACCTGGAATCCTGATGCCGGTGGGTTCCTAGAACACTTACCTAGCAGGGGAAGCCTATACTACAAGAGGCCCACCCTCCAAAAAATAATTCCACTTTTCCTCATACATTCATATTGCTGTTCCACCATCACCACATTCATCTCCAGAACTCTTTCCGTCTTGCAAATCTGAAACTCTATACCCATCAAATAATAACTTGTAATTTTTCTCTCCTTCCAACCCCTGGCAACCTCCACTATATTTTCTACCTTTATGATTTTGACTGTTCTAGTCACCTCATATGTGTTAGTCCATTTTCTGTTGCTTATAACAGAATACCTGAAACTGGGTAATATAAAGAAAAAGAATTTATTTTTTAAAGTTATAGAGGCTGATAAGTCGAAGGTCACATCTGGTGAGAGCCTTCTGGTTAGTGGGGAATTCTCTGAAGAGTCCCAAGGTGGTTGAGAATATCACGTGGCAAGGGGGCTGAGCATGGTAATATGCTTGCTCAGGTTTCTCTTTCCCTTCTTACAAAATTACCAGTTTCCTTATGATAACCTCTTAATCCAATAATCCATTCATGAGGGTGAGTTCATGCTTCAGTCATCTCTTAAAGACCCAACCTTTTAATATGAACACATCACGGATTAAGTTTGCAACACATGAGACTTGAAGGACACGTTCAAACCCATAACATCCTATAAGTGGAATCACAGTATTTGTCCTTTTGTGACTTGCTTATTTCACTTAGTATAATGTTCGCAAGGTTCATACATGTTGTAGCATGTGCCACAATTCTCTTCTTTTTCTTCCTCCTCCTCCTCCTCTACTCCTTCTCCTTCTTCTTCTTTTATTTTGAGTCAGAGTCTTACTCTGTTGCACAGGCTGGAGTGCAGTGGCATGATCATGCCTACCGCAGCCTCGATCTGCTAGGCTCAGTCAATCCTTCCACTTTAGCCTTCTAAGTAACTGGAAATATAGCCATGCACCACAATGTCTGGCTAATTTTTTGATGTATTGCAAAGATGAAGTCTTGGCATGGTGCCCAGGCTGGTGTTAAACCCCTGGGTTCAGGCAATCCCCTTGGCTCTGCCTCCAACATTTCTGTGATTACAGGGGTGAGCCATAGTACCCTGCCACAATTTTCTTCCTTTTTGAGACAGAATAATATTCTATTACATGTGTACACCACATTTTGCTCATTTATTCATCTGTCAATGGACATCTGGATTGCTTCTATATTTTAGCTACTATAAATAATGCTGATATGACCATGGATGCAAAGATCTCTTCCAGACCCTGATTTCATCATTATTTTTACTTTCAACCCATGTCTTTGCACTAAAGTGATTATTTTGTAGACAGTATACAGTTGGATCAAGTTTTTAGAATTAATTATTCCAATCTCTTTTATTTCTTTTTTTTTCTTTTCTTTATTTTAAAGATGTGGGGTAAAATTCAGGGTTAGATATACAAATGTTAATTATGAAGGTACCTTTGTTGATGAGGTGTGCCCTTCCCTCTCCTGGCAGTTTCCCTCAACTGCCAATCCTACCTCCCCTCCCCTGGCAGTCCCCCACTACTGCCAATCCCTTTCTTACAGTATTATAATTGTTCAAGGTCTGCTTATGAGTGAGAACATACGGTACTCTGTTCTTTGTTTCTGTGATAGATCACTGAGTATGATAGACTCTAAATCCATCCAAGTTGCTGCAAAGTCCATATATTTTTCCTTCTTTATGGCTGCATAATATTCCACTGTGTATATGTACCACCTTTTAAAAGTCCAGTCCACCTTCGATGGGCAGCATGGTTGGTTCCATGTTTTTGCTGTTGTGAATAGAGCTGCAACAAACATGCACGTGCAGGTATCTTTTTGGTAGAATGACTTGAGTTCCTCCGGGTATATTCCCATTGAGGGGGATTCTGGGTCATATGGAAGGTCAATTTCTAGTTCTTTTAGAAATTGCCACACTGTCTTCCAAAGAGGTTGCACTAGTTTGCATTCCCACCAGCAGTGTGAAGTGTTCCTTTTTCTCCGCTTCCTCACCAGCATCTGTTGTTTGTTTTATTAGTGATGGCCATTCTTACGGGGGTTAGGTGGTATCTCAATGTGGTTTTGGTTTGCACTTCTCTGATGATTAGTGAGGCTGAGCACTTTTTCATGTGTCTGTTGGCTGCCTGCATATCTTCTTTTGAGAAGTATCTATTCATGTCTTTTGTCCACTTTTTAATGAAGTTCTTTGCTTTTTTTCCTTTCAGCATGTTTGAGTTCCTTGTAGATCCTAGATGTTAGGCCTTTGTCAGATACACATTTGGCAAATATTTTTTCCCATTCTGTGGGCTGTCCTCCTCTCTCTTGATGGTTTCTTTTGCTTTGCAGAAGCTTGTCAGTTGATGAGGTCCCACTTATCTATCTTATCTCTTATGGTATGAGCACTTGGGGTTTTGGTCAGGAATTGGTTGCCAGTTCCAATTTCCATAAGGGTGTCTTCTGCGTTTTCTAAGATTCTTATAGTTTAAGGTTTTACGTTTAGGTCTTTGATTCATTTAGAGTTAATTTTTGTGTATGGTGATAAGGAGGGGTCCTTTTTTAAATCTTCTGCATGTAATCAGCTAGTTTTCCCAGGACCATTTATTGAATAGGTTCTCCTCTCCCCAGTGGTTGTTATTGGAGGCTTTGTCAAAGATGAGTTGGTTGAGAAATCGAGGCTTTGCTTCAGGAATCTCTATCCTGTTCCATTGGTTCCTATGCCTGTTCCTGTACCAATACCAGGCTATTTTCAATCTCTGTCTTTTAATTCAAGTGTTTAATCCATTTACATTTAAAGTAATTACTAAGAAGGGTGTACTTACTTTTGTCATTTGTTATTTGTTTTCTCTGTACCATACAGCTTTTGCGTTCTTCATTTTCTGCTTTGCTGTGTTCTTTTTTGTTTAGTTTATTTTTTTGTGAGATGTTTTAATTCTCTTCTCACTTTCTTTTGTGTTTATTCTATAATTATTTTCTTTGCAGTTACCATCAGGATTACATTTAACATCCTAAAGTTAGAATGTTCTAATTTAAACTTGTAACAACTTAACTTCAGTAACATACAACTCTGCTTCTATACACCTCTCTCCCCATTCCTTTCAGTTATTGATGTTACAAGATTATCTTTTTATATTGTGTATTCAAAACATGAACTCATAATTTTAAAATAACACACTGGTCTCTTAAATCATGTGGAAAACAGTAAGTGGAGTTACAAACCACTTTATAATAATAACTTTTAAAATAGCCTGTGTATTTATCTTTACTGAAATATGTATTTCTTTGTATTGCTCCAAGATACTGTCCAGTGTCCTTTCATTTCAACCTCCTGGACCCTCTTTAGCATTTCTTGCATGGCAGGTCTAGTGGTAACAAAATCTCGTAAGTTTTATTTCTCTGGGAATGTTATACTTTCACTCTCATTTTTGAAGGATGATTTTGACAGTTATTTTCCACTGAGTTTTTTTCTCTTTTAGCACACTACGTTCTGGCCTCCAAAGTTGTTGATGAGAAATTTGCTGTTAATCTGATTGAGGATCCCTTGTATGTAATGAGTCACTTCTTTCTTACTGCTTTTAAGATTCTCTCTTTGCCTTTTGACAGTTTGATTATGTGTCTTGGAGTGGATGTTTTTGGGTCAATTCTACTTGGAGTTTGTTGAGCTTCTTGGATGTTTATGTTTAAGGCTTTAATCAAAGTTGGGGAATTTCTGGTCATTATTTCTTCAAATAATCTCTCAAATAAATTCCTTTTATTTTTCTCTTCTCTTGAGACTCTCAAAACATGTATGCTGCTTTGCTTGTTGGTGTCCTCCAGGTCTCTTAGACTCTGTTCACATTTTTCAATCACTTTTCTTTTTGTTCCTCAGCCTCAACCATTTCAAACCACTTTATAATAAAAAATAATTCAAACTTGTGAATTCTTTCTTCTGTGTGCTTAAATTTGCCTTTGAATTCCTTTAGTACATTTTTTATTTCAGTTATTTTAGTTTTGGGGTCTAGAATTTCTTTTTGGATTTTCTGTTTCTTTATTTATGTTCCCATTATGTTCACATATTGTTTTATTGATTTTCTCCATGTCATCTTTTAGTTCTAGAACATCTTTAAGATAGTTGTTTTAAAGCCATTGTCTAGTAGGTTCACCATCTGGTCATTCCCTGGGACAGTTTCTGTTGGATTATTTTTATCCCTTTTAATGGGCCATACTTTCCTGCTTCTTAATATTGGTTTTTAGTTACAAGTAGCAGTAGTTCTAGAGTGACCTTAAGAATTGCTTAACTTTTTAAAGCTTCTGTTTCCTCATATGACAGGTAGGAATTGTGATATTTTATTAATTCAAAGAATATTTATTGAGCTCTTCCTGTGTGGCCCTCAAATACTTTGATACTCTTTTCCTTGGGAAATAGGGTCACCCCTGAATAAGGACTTTATGTCTGCTTAACCAGTAGCACAAGTCAGAAATAACATTGTGCCAGTTTCTGGGTCAGACTTTTAAGAAACTGTTATCTTTCACTTTCTGTCTTTTGGAACGCTCACTCTTGGAATTCAACCATCACACTATGAGAAAGCCCAACTAGTCAGTAGAGAGGCCCACATAAAAAGAAACAAACACCTCTGGCCAAAGTCCTGGGTGAGCATTTAGTTGACAGCCAGAACCAACGGATTAGTCATGTGGATGAGAATCTTCAAAGTGGATATCTCAGCCTCCAGTCAAGCCACCACTTCTGATGTTACATGGAATGGAGGTGAGCTTTTATTTGTAATATCCAGTCTTCCTCCCTCTTCCTTCCTTCTTTCTTTCCTTCCTTCTTTCTTTCCTTCTTTGAATCAGGATCTCACTCTCTCACCCAGGTCAGAGTGCAGTGGTACAAATATGGCTCACTACAGTCTCGACTTCTTGGACTCAAGCGATCCTTTTTCTTCAGCCTTCTGAGTAGTTGGGACTACAGGCACATATACCATCTTGCCTGGCTAATTTTTTGATTTTGTGTGTGTGTGTGTGTGTGTGTGTGTGTGTGTGTGTGTGTGTGTGTGTGTGTTGCCTAGGCTGGGCTTGATCTCCTGGGTTCAAGCAATCCCCCTGCTTTGGTCTCTTAAAGTACTGGGACTACACCTGTGAGTCACCACACCAGCCTGTTTTTTCTTAATGTAATTTTTATTTTATTTTATTTTTTGATTTGGAATCTCACTCTATTGCCTGAGTAGCTGAAACTACGGGTGTGTGCCACCACTTCTGGCTAACTTTTTAAAAGATTTTTAAAAAATGAAGTCTTGCTATGTTGCTCACGCTGGTCTCAAACTCCTGGGCTCAAGCAATCCTCCTGCCTGGGTTCCCAAAATGCTGGGATTACAGTCATGGCCACTGCCCCTGTCCTAGTTTACTTAATATTTTAAGTCTATTCTTCAGGAAAGAGCTGCTCAAAGAAATATAATGCAAGCCACATGCATAATTTTACAATTTTTAGTAGCCACATTACAAAAAGCAAAAACGAACAGGTGAAATGAAATTTGTCTGATCTCACTATATCAAAAATATTATAATTTCTACATGCAACAAAAATAAAAACTATGAGGCATTTTACATTCTTTTTCATATGGCATGCTTGAATTTTAGAACACATTTTACACTTGCAATCACATCTCATCTCAGACTAGCCACATTTCAAATGCTCAACAGCTACATGTGGTTACTGACAACTGTATTGAAGAGTGCAGCCTTAGAATAAAAGTTGGAAGGCAAATGACTCCATGCCTACCCTGCTTTGAAGAGGAGAAAAATGAGACACAGAGGGAGGAAGTGACTTGCCCAGGGTTATCCACTGTAGTGGTTTCTTTCTTTTTTTTGAGTTGGAGTCTCACTTTGTCGCCCAGACTGGAGTGCAGTGGCCGCTCTCGGCCACTGCAGCCACGACCTGCTGGGCTCCGGCGGCCACTGAGCCACAATCCTTCCGCCTCAGCCTTCCGAGTAGCCAGAATTACAGACATGTGCTACCATGCCCGGCTGATTTTTTGATTTATTATAGAGATGAGGTCTCGCCAAGTTACCCCAGCAGGTCTTGAACCCGTGGCCTCAGGCAATCCACTCACCTTGGCCTCCCAAAGCATGGGATTACAGGCTGAGTCACCGAGCCTGGCTGCACTGTAGTGGCTTCAACGGTGGCCTCCCAAAAGATATGTCCATTTTGTAATTCCTGGAATTTGTGAATGTTATCTTATTTGGAAAAGGGACTTTGCAGATGCAACTAAATTAAGGATTTTGAGATGAAGAGATCATCCCAGATTATCCAGGTAAGCTCTAGACCCAATGACTTGTGTCCTTATAAGAGATACACAGGGGAGATTAGACAAACAGAAGGAGAGAAGGCAGACACGCAGAGGAGAAGGTGATGTGAAGACAGAGGAAGACGGGAGTAATATGGCCACAAGCCAAAGAAGCCAAGCAGTGATGACAACCACCAGGTGCTGGAAGAGGCAAGGAAGAGCTCTTCTGTAAAACTTCCAGAGGGAGTGTGGCCCCGCTGACACATTTAATTATGGCTTTTGGCCTCCAGAAATACGAGAGAATATATTTTTCTTATTTTTATAAGAAGTGTTAATATTATATTTATTATTTATTCATTTTTTAATCCCATTCCAAATCACCTGGTTTTGTGATAATTTTTTTAAGACAGCCACAGGTCTGGAATGAAGACAGCTTGGACTCCATTTTTCAGCCAGGTCAGTCTGCCTCCTCATTGTCTCTGAAATCTTTTAAGTGACCAGCATTCATCCCTCTATGAGCAGAGTGGACCAGGTGGGGGGTCTGGTGACATGGAGGGCTCATGCCCAGTCTATACAGGGAGCTGCTGTTCTGTAGCTCCAGGTGGCACCATGCTATCTTCATCTCCTGCCTCATCTATTCCATTGACCTCTTCACTGCTTTTCCTTCCTCTACTTTTTCTCTTCTATAGTCTATTTTCCACAGAGTAGCTAGGATAATCTTAAAACAAAACAAAACAAAACCATGTCATATCAGGCCACTCCTCTGCTCCCCACCCACTGGTATAAAATCCAAACTCTTGGCTGGTAATGGCCTATGTCTGTAATCCCAGCTCTTTGGGGGGGGGGGGCAAGGTGGGAAGATTGCTTGAGGCTAGGAGCTCAAGACCTGACTAGGGAACATAGCGAGACCTAGTCTCTATAAAAAATAAAAAAAATTAGTTGGGTCATGGTAGTATGTGCCTGTAGTCCCATCTACTTGGGAGACTAAGCCAGAAGGATCGCCTGAGTCCAGGAGGAAGAGACTGCGGTGAGCCATGATCATGCCACTGCACTCCAACCTGGATTACAGAGTAAGACCCAGACTCAAAAGAAAAAAGAATCCACTCATTACTATACCTACAAGGCCCTGTGAGCCCTGCTACATGCCTGACCTTATCTCATGAGTGCTCTCCCTTCTGTGGCCACCCCAGTCACAGACACCTTCTTGCTATTTCTCCAATATGCCAAGCTTGATCTCCCCAAAGCTCTTTGCATTTGCTGTTTTCTCTGACTACCCCTATATAGTCCCATGGCTCGCCTCATTCTACTCAGGCCTTTGCTCAGTTGTACCCTATCGTGAAGGTTTTCCTTGGTTGCTATCACTCTTCCATCTTCACCATGCTCTATTTTTCTTTACAGCCTTAACCTCTACACCATCTAGTTTAGACCTGTTAATTGATTAGGTTATTGTCCACCTCCCTGTAAACTCCACGAGGGTTTATTTAACAGGGTCTAAAACAGCATATAGTAGGTGCTCAACACACATTTGTTGATTGAACGAACAAAGGAACAAGAAAGCACAGGAATGTAGGTTCCATTTAGCTGTATCTTTTTTCCTAGAGAAGTCAGAATCTGGACATTTAGGTAAAATTCTACGACATGTGAACTAAAAAGAAACAATTCACTGGGCCAGCAAAAAAAAAAAAAAAAAAAAAAAAAAGAGCATCAGAGGCCACCAGTTTGACACCCCTGACCTACAGGAATCTGGGTCCAATGGGAGCCACATTTCCCACCCTCAGTTAGTGTACCCCCTTCAGGAACTGAGTGGCTCTTCTCCATCCACCAACCCTTGCATCTCCAGGCCCAGGCGCCATGAGGTACTGTTTGTTGTTACAAATCAAAGTCATCCAGGGCACTTCATTCAAAAGGCAGGATGTGGGCTGTGAGCTTCCAGCTCATCAGTTCAAAGGAAAGCTACTTCAGCAGCAATGTCTCCTGGGATGTTTTCCCAAGCCTCCCTGGAGGTGGTGGGGCCCCTTAAAGGACTAATAATAGACAAGCACATCCAGTTTCCCAAACATGTCAACCTTATAAGTGAATGCTATTTTTTCCTTCGTTACCTTTGAGTTACTATGCAGGGGAGGGACATTCTATTATTGCAGTCATCATTCTCTATATGCTACCTAATAATGACTTACCACTCAGCAGCTTCCAGGCAAAATTGTCATAGTGGGACCTGAGCTTGTTCAACTCCATCCTGACCTCCTTCATCTGTCACTACTGGGGTTCACCTCTCTGTCACCACTGTGCTTTGTTGATAGGCCAGCCTAACCGCCATTCAGCAGCAGTGTGACTGTGAGTGTATATCTTAATCACTCTGAGCCTCACCATCTTTATTCATAAAAAAAGCTACATAGGATTGTGGCAGGGACTAAAGAAGACAGTACAAGTACCTAACACCCATCGGGCGCTTGGTACTTATTATTGAACACCCACTGGGTGTTCTTTACAGCATTAACCTCTATACCATCTAGTATAGATTGTTAATTGATTAGGTTATTGTCCACCTCCCTTTCCATCAGACTATAAACTCCACAAGGGTTTATTTAACAGGGTCTAAAATGGCATATAGTAGGTGCTCAACACACATTTGTTGATTGAACGAACAAAGGAACAAGATAGTGTAGGAATGCAGGCTCCATTTAGCTAAATCTTTTTTCCTAGAGAAGTCAGAATCTGGACATGTGAACTAAAAAGAAAAAGTTGGGGCAAGAGGTGCTGTTCTTTAAGTCTTCATTCATTCATTGGTTCACCCACTCATTCAACCAATATTTATTGGTCTCTTGGGAGGTGTAAGGTGCTGAGCTTGGTGCTGGGTGATACGATGGTGAGCAACCCCCTAGGTCTGGTGAAGGAGCTCACCATCTAATGCAGCTCTGGATTCCCAGAGTTGGGGGCAAGGTAGGGGAGTGAGTACTGTGCATGGACAGGGCACTAAATAACACTGAATTACACATCTAGACACCTATTATCCTTTTAGTTATCTTCAGATTCCATCGAAGAGAGAGTCCCAGTTGGATATTAATGGTCTTTAACATCTGTCTCACATTTGTTAATTTCCTCTCTTAACAAATAAAAGATGGCCTCAGTCGAAGATACTTTGGAGAGATAGCAGCACCTGGAGAGATTTTAATAATACAGAAGCCTCTTGCTATTCAAACTCAGATAGATCAAACCAGATAGACTTTTCTTTTTCACTGCACAAGTAAGACCAGGATTTGTGAAGATGAGTCAGAAATGAATGAAATTTGGGGAAATATTGGTCCACTTAAATTTCTTCCTCCGTCTCCCATTTTACAGCTGGAGAAACTGAGTCACTTTGCGAATGGGATGGAAAGAAGACAGGGAGTTCTTTTCTAAAAGTGCAGGCAAGCAAAGCCAAGAGTCTTCTTTGTGGTGGAGTTAGACATACGTAAAATAAAGATTGCTCCTCCCCTACCTCTGCAGAACGTGTGTGTCTGTGTGTAAGTGTGTGGAGCCACAAGCCTTTCCGAATGAGTGACAGCGGGAGCCCATCCCTCCAGGAGACGCGCGCAGAAAGACCAATGGGATGGATGGGGGGTGAATGGGTACCAGTCTCTCTGCAGAGGCCAGGGTGGCATTCGCGGCGCCCACCCCTTCCACCCCACCCCTGTGCCCTTCGCGCAGTAGATCTCTCGGCTCTCGGTTCTCCCGGGGGTCATCCAAGGCGCTCATCCCCTGCGCCAGCCCCGGGCCGAGGACGGCTTTGGGGGCGAGGCTCGGCGGGTCTGATGCGCGCAGGCTGCGGTTCCCGCGCCGCAGCGCTGCGGCTGAGAACACTTTGCCCGGAGGCGGGCGGCCGCCGGGGTGCCGATATGCAAAGCAGCTGGCGGCGCTGGGCGGGGCCCGGGCGCGATGCAAATGAGGAAGGCGGGGCCTGAGCGGGGCTCCGCCTCCCTCCCCCGCAGCTGGGGCCAGCGGTGCCAAGCGCAGCTGGACGAGCGGCAGCAGCTGGGCGAGTGACAGCCCCAGCTCCGCGCGCCGCGGCCGCAAGAGCCGGCGCAGGGGAAGCGCCCGCGCCCCGGGCGGCAGCAGCGGCCGCCTCCTCCCGCGCCTCCCGGGCCCGCAGCCCGCGGTCCCGCGGCCCCGGGGCCGGCACCTCCCGGGCTCCTGCTCCCCGCGCGCAAGATGGCTGACCCGGCTGCGGGGCCGCCGCCGAGCGAGGGCGAGGAGAGCACCGTGCGCTTCGCCCGCAAAGGTGCCCTCCGGCAGAAGAACGTGCACGAGGTGAAGAACCACAAATTCACTGCCCGCTTCTTCAAGCAGCCCACCTTCTGCAGCCACTGCACCGACTTCATCTGGTGAGAGCGCGCCGCGCAGGGCACCTTCCCGGGGCCCCGAGGGCAGCGCCGCGCGCGGGGACCCCCCTCTCCGCCCCGGAGGGACGAGCAGCCCCGCCGAGACCCCGCGTTCCCGGGCTCCGCTCAGGACCCCTCCAGCCCCGGACTCCCCGCTGGGCAGTCCTGCGAGCGTCCCGTGCTCCGGTCCCAGACGGCCCGCGGTGCGGCGCCTCCTGCCCTCTTGCTCCCAGTCGCCTCCGAGCGCCCAGGGGCGGCGGCGCGGGCGCCTTTCCTCCACCTGACTCAGAGCGCGGGTGTCTATCCCTCTCCTGGAGGGCAGCGCCTCGGGTGCCCTCCTGCCCGGGGTTCCCTATCTCTCCGCCTCCTTCCGGGTGCGAGGCGCCTTCACCCTCATCCCTCCTTTCCGGGGGCAGCGCCTCGGGTGTCCTCTCTATCTTCCTGCGGGCTCGGGGCACCCTCTCCCCTGCTCTGTGTCTCCCGAGCAGCGCGCTGTGCTCGCTCTTATTGCGCCTCCCCGAGGGCCTGGGTTCCCTTTTCGACTCCTCACTCCTCCCCCTTCGCATCACTGCCGGCCCCTTTCCTCCTCTCGTCCCTCCAGGCGTAGGGGCGCCCTTTCTCCCTTCCCAGCGCCCCCGGGGACACCACCGCCGCGGGGTCACTCTCTCCTCTGCATCTTTATCTTTTCTCTTTCCCCGAAAGTACTCGGGGCATCGTACCGGCAGATCTCCCACTTGCCTTCCGCCCCCACCCGGGCTGAAACGCTCCCCGTATCCCGCCACCTGGTGGTCGCAGCCTCCTCAGCTCTGCGCGAGTGAGTGGGTTACCACCGAGCTCCCATCTGACCCCTCAAAGGCGGAAGACTTTGGGGCACCCGCCTGTGGCTGAGAGGTTGCACCTGGGACAGGGGGAGGGAGGAGGGGGATGACTCTGGGGGTGGGGGGAGAACCAGCTGGTGGTTGGGTCCCTCAGGCTGCCTGACTTGCCTCCTTCTGCTTTTGCAGGGGCTTCGGGAAGCAGGGATTCCAGTGTCAAGGTAGGCTCCAGGGCTTTGGAGATGCTGCTTGTGGGAAGAGAGGGTGAAAAAAGACTTGATAGAAGCGACCAAAGTTAGGTAGAGAGTAACCTCTGTCTGTGAGAGTGACCTCCCAAGCTAGGAATTCTTCTCCACAAAAGGGTCCTTCTAAGGGGTGTGTGTGTGTGTGTGTGTGTGTGTGTGTGTGTGTGTGTGTGTGTGTGGGTTCACGATACTCCACCCAGGAAAGCTGGGTGAAACTGGGAGGCCCTGTATGCCAAGGAAGTGCATCCACCCTTTCTCTCTTCCCAGCACCAGAAGAGTCAAAACAGGTCTCTTGAACCTGTCCTGGCATGGCCAGTCTGGCTTGGGGAGGAAGTGTCTCTGGGGGCCATTTCGGGGAGGACCCATCCTGATAATTCCATAATTCTTGCCCCTTTCCCTGCTCATTGCCCTTCCTCATCTCACAGAGTGAGGTTCCACCTCTTCCTCTGTCTTGAAGAGGTCTCTGCAGGTGGTTGCCTCTTCTGCAGATGGTGCATCCCCTAGAAGGGCGAATGTGTTAGTCCCTTGGGCCTTCTCCCTCTCTGAAAGAAGTGGTTGAAGATGGGAGTCTCAGATCCTGGTTTAAATCGCTCTATTTTCTGGGTAGATACAGGACAGACTCCAAGTGATTGGTTATCAGAGTTCTTGCATCTGGTTTGGGATCCTTGATTCCACCCAGGGATGCCAAACCTGCTGGTGGTGACTTTTGATCATGTGTAAGGTAGCCCTTGGATGTATTTGGGGCTGATGTCTAAAAGATAGTTTGCAAATGGGGTCTCCAGGACCTCATCAGCTGTAGTTAGTCCCCAGGATGTCTTAAACATTTTGTGAATTTGATGTCAACATTTTAGAACTGGGAGATTTCACATAGACATCTGCATTTCCAACTTCAACTTTGCTGAGAAATGGCCTCACTTTCATGTTAGAACAGTCATTTGTAGCTGAGAGCAGCTGTTTTCATAGCTGGGCCACGTGTTCACCATTTTATCTCAGTCTATCCCAACCAGACCTGCTTCACCCATTTCCTTTGCAACTTCTTATCTGGAAAGTTTGTGTGTGTTTTATTTCATTTTACTCTTTTTTCCCCTCCACTTTTAGGCTCGGCAAGGTTGAAGTTGGTAAGAAATGGCACATTTCTGGGGTGTTGTGTCTTAGGACCAATGGGCCATCCTGGTGAGCCGGGTTTAGGTAAAAAGAAAGCACTTGAGTGTTGAAGAGTCTGAGATGTGATTTAGCACTGATTGACACTTTAGTGGCTGCACCGCCACCCTCCAGCGAAAAGTAAAGTGATCCTTGCTGAGTGTAGGCAGGTGGCATTGTCAGAGATGCAGTATGCTCAACTGGCAACATGGCACTGTGCTCCTGAGTCTCACACGTGCCCTCCCCTGAGAACTGGGCCAGGGTGGGCTCAGACAGTGAGTCCTGCAGCCCTGCCCAATATTTGGAGCCTCTGCATCACACCAGAGGACTCCCCAGATCCCTTTAAGTACCCTTGTGCAAATAGTTTGGATTGTTTTCCAGAACTTTGGCCCCTCAAACAAAACACCGATGGTGTCTTGGTACAAGAATGTGTAATTTCTGCCTTGAGATTGCCTTTCACTTCCATGAATCGGTTTCTGTCTTTGTCACTTGCTGAGGTCAGGGGTGATTTTAAAACATTTTCACTAGGTGTCTCCTCTTGGCCACCTGCTCTGCTATTATCGATGGTTGGGAGGTCACTTTGGAATGTACAGGGCACAACACATCTGAAACGAGATCTTTTTATTCAAAGTCTGGAAAATGATAGGAATTTTCTGGTGTTATGAGAAAAAGGCAGAATTAAAGTTTCTAATGAGATATGGGCATTTTAGAGATAAGAGTGTCTGTTTTTAAAAATCACCTTTCTTTTTCTCCTCATCTCCTCTGAGAGGCAGTGTGGAGTAGTGGGCATGTGTACAGGCTACCAGGCAGGTTCCTGTGGGTTTGAATCCTGGCTTTGAGACTTCTTAGGCATATTACTTAACCTCTCTGTACCTCACGTTCCTTATCTATAAAACAGGCCCAATAACAGATTGGAGTTAACCTTGGAGTTGCTGAGAAGTCCAGAGTTTGGCATAGAATAAGCACTCAGAAAATACTAGCTCTTATGATTGTCCCCAAATTACCCCAATGGCCGAGTGGCTGGTGTGAGAGACGATGACTGGCTTTGCAGGGTTGCTTTGCTATGGAATCGGCTGCCAGGTAAGAGTCAAATTTAGCTGGAAACATCTTGGTCACCCTGTGCCACTGCCTTTTTTTTTTTGTTTTTAGTTTTTAAAGACAGCGTCTCACTCTGTTGTCCAGGCTGGAGTACAGTGGTACGATCATAGTTCACTGTAGCCTTGAATTCCTGGGCTCAAGCAATCCTCCTGCCTCAGCCTCTGGAGTAGCTATAACTACAGGCATGTGCCTCCATGCCTATTATGTTGCTGCTTTGACAGTGTCTTCCATTTGGACAGGAGTGTGGAGGAGTGAGAGAGGAGGTAGGGCAGATTGGCAGTCTTCAAAATTGAGATGCTTAGAATGGGGACATCCAGGAAGGAGGGAAGTTTATTCCTGGTATTCTGCATCGCCAGGGACTAATTCTGGAGCCACAGAAGAGTTCCTTATTATCGGATTATTTTTGGTACCAGATATTTCCTCTGAAGGAGAATCTACTTAAAATGGGATCAACAGTTTACACAAAACACGCGTAGTTTTATTCTTTCACTTAAGTCAGCAGTCCAGAGCCCAGGGCCTTGGTTCCTTTCAGTTTTCTGGTCTACCATCCCTAGGGAGTGACAGTTATTTCGTGGGTCCAAGAAGAATGCCTAGACTCTCCAGTTATGACACCTCTCGTTCAGTCAGCAGAAAGGAGGAGCAGGGTAAAGAAAAGCAAAGGACACATGCTTGGTGTTACTTAGGATATTGCTCAAGACACTTTTGCCTGTACCCTGTTAGCTAGGACTTAATCACATACCCACACCTTACTGCATGGGAGCATGTGGGAAATGTAGTGTTTATTTCAGGTAGCCACTATTTAGGGAGTATTTCAATTTCAAAAGCAGAAGCAGGGAGAGGATATAATCTCTGCTGCCCTTGGGTAGGAAGGGTGTAGGATGATCATAAGGCAAGGAAACCATTGAGAGCTGTCTCCCTGCTCCATCGTGCTGCCATGGAAATTGGGGGTGCTGATATGGGCTGGGAAAGGAAGGCTGAAAAATCTATAAACCATGGGAAGTTGTGGATTTCTGTGTGCTCAGAGGGCATTTATGAATAAATTTTCTTGCTTTTGTACTGTCAGAGGTCAAAACTCTAGGTTGACTGCCATATAATTTCTCCCTTTTTGTTTCCACTGTATTTTTTAATTCTTAAAAAAAAATGTTTTGCCGGGCTCGGTGGCTCAGCCTGTAATCCCACGCTTTGGGAGGCCGAGGTGAGTGAATTGCCTGAGCCCGCGGGTTCGAGACCTGCCTGGGCAATTTGGTGAGACCTCATCTCTAACAATAAATCAAAAAAATGAGCCTGGCATGGTAGTGTGGGCCCGTAGTTCCAGCTACTTGGAAGGCTGAAGTGGAAGGATTGCCGGAGCCCAGCAGGTTGAGGCTGCGGTGGCTGGGAGTGACCACTGCACTCCAGTCTGGGTGACTGAGTAAGACTCCAACTCAAAAAAAAAAAAAAAAGTTTTGTACAGAGGAGGTCTTGCTGTGTTGCCTAGGCTGGTCTTGAACTCCTGGGCTCAAGTGATTCTCCCGCCTCTGCCTTCCAAAGTGTTGGGATTACAGGTGTGAGTCATGGCACTTCACCCCCACTCCATTTAAAAAAAAAATAAAATCACTCTCTGTGAGGTAGTTTAGGAACTCCTCTGGTGACAGGAAACTGGGGCCAAGGATCCCTACTGTGAAGTTGCCTAAATTCTGGATTAGAAGTGGAACTCTTTAAATAAGTGAGGCAGACTTCTCTCTATGGCATTCTTTAGAGAAGCTTAGAACCTGCATTTGTGCTTTAATTCTAATTAAGACAAGCCATTGGGTAGAGTCAGATTCTTACCCTAAGAAGAGCTTGCAGTTTGGCAGAGAAAAAAAACTTATTTTAATTTTTTTTAAAGGAAGTCTCTTTAGTAGAAACAGAGCGGCAGTATGATACAGAGATTTAGAATTCATAGCATGGGGTTAGAGTCTGATAGAACTGGATACCAATCTCTGATCTGTTACCTACTTACTGAGTAACCTTGGGCAAGTCATCCTCCTATAGTAACCTTGGCCTCTTCATCTGTAAAATGGGGATACTAGTACCTACCTGACAGGGGTATGGTGAAAAGTAATGAGATAGTGCAATAAAGTATCAATGACTCTAAGTGAGACCATCGTTATTACTTGATTAGCTGTAGGAAATTGTGTCACAGTGAGACAGAGTTAATTCTGGAATTCATTAAATGACTATGCCTCTTTCATGTACTTTCTTCTTAGTTATGTATCTCAGAATGAACTTGCCATGGACTCTAGAAAAACTCCAGTGCACTACTATTCTGACTGTGAAAAGCTAGAATCAATGAGTATAATTCATATACTAGCTTTTCTCTTTACTATAAAGATTAAAAAATATAGTTTTAAACCTTCTAATTGAAATTATTCTTAAAATATCCCAAGGCATGGGATGAGTTTAACCATTATTGTTTTCATCAATATCAACTCTGTAGAATATGTTTATTTTAGTGTAGTTAACACATGTAGATTAGAATAGTATGCACATTTTTGTGTGTGTGAGGTCTCACTCTGTCATTGCATTCCATCAGGCTGGAGTGTAGTAGCACTATCACAGCTCACCATAGCCTTGACCTCCTGGGCTCAGGCAATCTTCCTGCCTCAGCCTCCTGAGTAACTGGGACTACAGCCATGTGCCACCATGCCCAGCTAATTTTTTTAGTTTTTGTAGAGATGATTTTTTGTGTGTGTGTGGAGATAAGGTCTCACTATGTTGCCCAGACTGGTCTGGAACTCCTGACCTCATGGCATTTGGAGGTGTGATGGTGACTTGAAAATCCAGTAGGAAATTTGTCTATTCAGCACATACATCCATTTATTCATCCGTTCATCCTTCCGTTTATCCATTTTCCACTTATCTATCCTTCCGCTTATCTGTCAATTCATGGATCCTCCTGCCTCAGCCTCCCCCAGTGCTGGGATTATAGGCATGAGCCACCACACCCAGCTGCATTATTTGTTTTTGTTTTTTTAACAATAAAAAATGAATCAACGGTTCATTTTATTTTTGGCATACTTTTCCTTACAAACTTATAATATGTCACTGTGCACTTCAGATTGAACTTTCTTAGTAAAATTATAAAGAGAACAATTTTTTAAAAATCGCCGAGTCAGACTGCAAGTTATTAGAGGGTGCTTGTATTGTTCCATCTCCCTTTCTTCCCAGAGGCCTATGAACCAAACTCACTCACCTTTTGACTTGTTCTGAATGTGTCCTGCAGGTTTCTATGTGGAGAAAAGGCAGAGGTTTTTTTTTTTCCTTCATGTTTGATGATTTGGCTTTTTTCTTTTTTTTCCACCTGAAGCAGGATTTCAGGCTCAGTGTCCCAATTGAAATAAGAATCTGAGTGGGTGAACTTTGGGTCTTAAAAAGGAGGGCTGATTTGTTGGAGAGGCAACAGCAAATTCATTTCTTGCTATAGAGCACTCAGGGGAAGCCTGAAGCTTTGTCTCTGGGCAGCAGAATACCTTTCTCAGTAAATATGGAAAATATGACCTTTGAAAATCTAGTTGATATGATATGCAGTTTCTTAGAAACAGATTTTTAAAAATATATTATTTCCAAGTATTAGTAATTCTCCAGGTACTGCCCACAACCAGATTTAGCATGTTTACAGTATATCTAGGTCAATAAAGAGGAAGATATAAGAGAAGGTAATTGGTCACAAGATAAAATGAAAGATAGAAAATAATTTATGCACATTTGTGCTGTTGTGTCCCTCTCTCTGTCTCTGCTTATCTTTTTGTCTCTGTCTATATGTACACACGTGCACAAATTACATATGCATACATATGTGAGTGAGTCACTATGTCATAATTTTGAGAATATGCATCTCCTTTGATACTTTCCAGCTACAGGCAGACAAATTGCTAAGTATAATTTAAAATCCATGGTCTGGTCTTACAACTCTATAGTTCACTTAATTCTTAGGTGAGTAGGGGGATCAGCTGAGAAGTTCGTCATCTCTGGCTGATGCTTTCAAAGACTTGGCCCCTTTTCACTTTTGGCATTTGATCTGATATAATGAGTTCTTCAACCTCATTCATCCAATCTCCCCATTAACCTTGTGTGATAGTCCATAGATAGAATGTTGGCCTTTTTAATAAAGAATACAACATCCAGCCGGGCTCGGTGGCTCAGCCTGTAATCCCACGCTTTGGGAGGCTGAGGTGAGTGGATTGCCTGGGTCCGCGGGTTCGAGACCCGCCTGGCCAACTTGGCGAGACCTCATCTCTACAATAAATCAAAAAATCAGCCAGGCGTGGTAGTGCGCACCTGTAGTTCCAGTTACTTGGAAGGCTGAGTGGAAGGATCGCCGGAGCCCAGCAGGTCGAGGCTGTGGTGGCCGGGAGTGGCCACTGCACTCCAGTCTGGGCAACAGAGTGAGACTCCGACTCAAAAAAACAAAACAAAACAAAACAAAACAAAACAAAAAAAAGAATACAACATCCACAGTGTTTACATATGGCATTTGGAAGTGTGATGGCTGCTTGAAAATCCAGTAAGAAGTGTGTCTATCCATCACATACATCCACTTCTTCATCCCTTCATCTTTCTTTTTATCCATTTATCCATTTTTCCATTTACCTATCCTTTGGTTTATCCATCTATCTATTCACACATCCATGCATCCATCCATTGATCTATCCACCTTCCTACTCATGCTTCTAAAAAGTTTTCACTGGTTAAGTTGTGTGAGTCAGGAACTATTTTAGATGGCAGGAATACAATGGTGGCTGAGGTAGAGGAGATCCCTGCATTGTGGTGCTTGCAGTGTAGTGGAGGAAAATAAGACATTCTACAGATCATTGCGCTAATATTTAATTTCACTTTTGTTAAATACTCTGAAGGAAATGTACTGGGTACTATGAGAATGTGTAATGGAAAGCAAACATATGTGATAGTTGGGGATGCAGTCAGGGAATTCTTTGGTTTGTGAATTTTCAAAAATTCTGGCTGGGCTCGGTGGCTCAGCCTGTAATCTTGCATTTTGGGAGGCCGAGGTGAGTGAATTGCCTGAGCCTGCGGGTTCGAGACCCGCCTGGGCAACTTGGCGAGACCTCATCTCTACAATAAATCAAAAAAATTAACTGGGCATGGTGGCGCACGCCTGTAGTTCCAGCTACTTGGAACGCTGAGGCGGAAGGATTGCTGGAGCCCAGCAGGTCGAGGCTGCAGTGGCCGGGAGTGTGCCACTGCCCTCCAGCCTGGGTGACAGAGTGAGACTCCAATTCAAAAAATAAAAATAAAAAAATAAAAAAATCCCAACTTCTCATTCCCATTCTCTGAGATAATTGAATTCTGAGTTGCCAAGGAGCCAGAGCTAAATATCTGTGTCATAAAACTGCTCATATCCTGGAAAAAGATACGCAAGAGACTTATCTTTATGACATAATGTGGAGAAACACTGATCCTTTGTTTGTGCCATGGCTGTAAGTAAGATGAGTGGTTGGTAGAATTAGATTGTTTTCTTAAGATGGCATCTCTCCGAGTTTGACAGACAGAGAACTTCATCTTCTCTTAGTTAATAACTCAGATAATGAGCTGACTTCTTTTTTGTTCAGGGGTTGCAGTTTGAGGTGACCGTTCTGAAGAAGAAAAATCAGACTGTTTCAGACGTGGAGGAGCACGTCTGGGCCAGTAGGTTGAAAATAAATAAAAAGAGTGAGCAGAGCATTTCAGTGAGAGGCATTTTGAGCTGAAAGCCAGCTTTTGGGGACATAGAATTACTTGTATTGCCTCCTAAATACCTTCCTCACCCTGGGTCCATCTCTGAGATGTTACAACTGTTCTTGTTTGGAAGATAATTTTTAAATAGCTTCACAATAAATAGCCTTGTCTCACATATGGAGAAGGATCCTTTGTCAATTCTCTTTCTATCTTTCTGATTTTATTAAAGAGAAAGTCTTAGTTGGTGCTAATGCCTTTAACACCTCTTTAACACCAGTCTGGGCACTTAGATATTAATGGAATATTCTTTATTTTTTTATTATAAAGAAACTACAGAGAATTGTGGGAACATAAAGATATGTTAATTTTCTATAACCTATTTTTTTGTTTTTACACTTTTATCTAATATTGGCCTTGATTTTGTGCTGACTATTCCTTCTTGTGAACAGAGAAGGAAAGTTTAATATCTTTCCTAGACATGTTCCAGAGGGTTGAAAGGCACAGTAGGATTTGGTAGGGTCTGGTAGAGACAGTAGCTTTATTCAGAAATGCCAATCATTTGATCATTACTATTTTGTTATTTTTTAAATTGTTGTCCTCCTTGTTTTTGTCACCTTTGCCCTCAACCTGCAAGCAAAAATTTGACCCACTGAGTTAGAAGAGGAACTCAAATCCAGACCAGAAGAGCTCTGGTCCACTTCTTTAGAGACTTGGCATTTGCTAAGTAGATAGAAATTAACACATTTGAGATATGTAACATCATTAGTTCAACAATCATCATATTTCCAGAGGAATTCTCACATTCTTTTTTTCCACCTTGCTCCTGTCCAGAGACCAGACATTGGACTTCTAGAGCAGTAGTGTGAAATTAAGCTCGAGAGTTCAGACTCAAAAATCAAACAGAACTGAGTTTAATTTCTAGCCCTGCCTCTCCATGTGTCCCTGACCTTGGGGCAGGTAAAACATAATCCTGCTTTTATCCACCCACTCAGTCATCCATCTCCATTTACCCAGTCTTTCTTCTATCCATCCATTCACCCATCTATCTAGCTATCTGTCCATCTATCCATCTACCAAGATATTTACTGAATGTCTTGTCATGTATCAGGTACTGTTCCAGGCACTGGAACTAGAGTAGTGAATGAAACAGAGTCCCCACCTTCTTGGAATTTACCTTCAAGTAGAAAAACAGTCATAAAAAGAAGAATAGCACAAATATATTGTGTACTGTCATGCTGCAATATGGGCTTTGAAGAGAAATAAAACACTGTCCTCCCTTTTCAAGATTCTCCTGGTTTTGAAGGGATAGCAGCACATGGTCAATTAGTTCTGAGACAGAATGACAAGTGCTACCTTGAGGATCTGAAAACACTTTGGATGGCATCCCTACTCTTCCTGGGAGGGGTGGAGGTTCCACAGAGGAGGTGACATTTGGGAACAGTCTTATGGCAGGAGTAGGAGTTCCCAGATTGACAAAGGGGAGGGGACAGGGGAGAGCATTTCAGGCAGAGGGCAGTACTAGTTGAGATACGGGGGAGAGAGAACAAGACACATGCAGGGAACAGGAAGAAGGGTGTGTGAGGGAGGAGCTGGTGGGAGAAGAACGTCACATTAGAGGGGCTGGCCCCCGTGAAGGCAGTGAGCGTAGTGACTAGGAAGTGGTTGTTGTCACTGTTTCAAAGTGGGATATGTGGGGGTGAGTGAAATGGCCAAACGTCTGAAAAAGAGGAGCATGAGATGTCTTCTGAAGCAATAATTGCCATGACTCAAATCCTGAAGTTCCAGGCTTGTGGGGTTGGAGGTCAGGTAGGAGAATCTGAAGTGGCCATTTAGAAGCAGTAGGGGTGTGCTTCTGGGACAGCTAGGGGCCGTTGCTGTTTTCCACATCTTAAAGAGACATTTGGAATTCACGTCAGTCGTATTGTTGATTGTTCTATTTCAAGGGGTGGTTACTAGGTTATTTTTATGGTTCCAACAATAGGGATATCTCTCTTCACTGCATCCTTAGGCGCGGAGGGCCATGGAAATGATTTTTCCTCTGAAAGGAATCCTCCCACTCCCTCTCCCTCTCTACTGCTGTCACTTAGCCAGTAGCACGTGTTTATTGAGCACATGCTGCACACAGTGGTGAAGAGTTTGTGCTTTGGAGAGAGAAAGGTTTTGGCTTAAATCTTGGCTTCTTGCTGTGGGACCTTGCACAAGTTACTTAACCTCTTTGAGCTTTTGCTTCTTCGCACTCTATATAAAAGCTAAAAGGAAATAATAATAGTACCTAGTTTATGTGAAGTGTTTCCGAGCACCCTGCCTGACGTATATGCAGTAAGCACTTGATAAACGGCAGCTATTTCTGTTCTTCTGAGGACTGGGCACCATCCTTGTCCTTACTGAGTTTATAATCTTGTTGGGGAGGCAAGATGAATGCTCCTGAATCAAGGAGACAGTGTAAGAATGGATGTACTTACATGCCCAGGTCAACAGCATTAGCTGCAACTTACAGTGGATCTGAGAGACGAACACTTGGCTGGGGCCAGAGAGGTGACCTGAGTGCGGGTGAGCACAGTGCTTTCTGAGAAACTCTTCCCTGGCTTGCGATGCTTTAATTTGTGGGAAACCTCAGAAAGTTGAATTGCAATCTGTGATCGCCTCATCTGCTGACCTCATTTTGAAATTGTATTGGTAGGATTTCAACTTTAAATAGATTTGTGACCATTTCACCTTTTGAATTTGGGTTCCCTTCACCCTTTGTGTGGAGCATTTTTGTGCTCTTTGGGTTGAAGAAGCTGGCAAATAGTGTGAGTGAAAGTAGAGGGTGGAGTCTGTAGGACTGTTTTTTGTCTTGTGATAGAGAGGGTGGTGATTTTTTATGGAATAACCCTGTATTGAAGGTCTTCATTCCCTCTCTAAAGGTGGGAAACATTCTTTATATTTTAGGGAGTGTTGCAATGGAAGACTTTGATGCTTACATTTCTTTTGATAGTTATCTGGATAAATTTTTTGGCAAAATTTATGACTGAGGTATTGATAATTTTATCTGGGCAAAACAGTGCACTTAGGAAAGCAAGATTGGCATATAGAGTGGAGAGGAATTTCTTTTGATTTCAGTTGGATACTCATCTTTTGGTGGCTGGTTTTCTTTTTAAAATTTGTTATTATTATTATTATTATTTCTTGAAGCCGCAGGCTCAGGCAATCCACTCACCTCAGCCTCCCAAAGGTGCGGGATTACAGGCTGAGCCACCAAGCCCAGCTTATTATTATTTTTGATTGACAACTTATTTGAAAAAAATCAACCAAGTGTGGTGGTGCACTCCTGTGGTCCCATCTACTCGAGAGGGTGAGGCAGGAGGTGTGCTTGAGCTGAGATGGTGCCACTGCACTTCAGCCTGGGCAACAGAGTGAAACTCTGTCTCAAATTTAGCCGGGCTTGTTGGCTCAGTCTGTAATCCCCCGCCTTTGGGAGGCTGAGTTGGTAAACCCGCCTGGGCAGCGAGACCTCATCTCTACAATAAATCAAAAAATCAGCCGGGCGTGGTAGCGTGTGCCTGTAATTCTGGCTATTTGGAAGGCTGAGGTGGAAGGATCGCTGGAGCCCAGCAGGATGAGGCTGCGGTGGCCGGAGCCTCTGGGCGACAGAGTGAGACTCCAACTAAAAAAAAAAATTTTTTTTTTGATTGACAAATTATAATTGTATACATTTATGGGGTACAATGTGATGTTTTGATACATTTATACAATGTGGCATGATTAAATCAAGCTAATTAGCATCTCCATCAGCTTGTTTTCTTCTCATTTTTTTTGTGGTGAAATTTACTCTGTTATTTTGAAATATATGATACATTGTTATGGAATACATTATCCTGCTGTGCAATAGATCTCAAAACCTATTCCTGCTGTCTCTCTGAAACTTTGTATCCTTTGATCAACAACTGCCTGTTCCCTCCCCATACGCCTCCCCTTCCTCTGGTAACTATTATTCTTCTCTCTACTTCTGAGTTCAACCTTATTAGATTCTGCATATTAGTGAAATCATGCAGTGTTTGTCTTTCTTTTGGGGAGGGTACCAAATATCTTTATTTGAAGGAGTGGTACAAATCAAAGAACTGAAGTGGACATTTTGGTGCAACCTATAGAAAAGGCAAAGGAAACCCCGACATGCATGCACTGCCTTGGTGACCAGGAAAGTCACCCAGTAGCTATGGGGAAATTAGCCCAAGGTTTAGCTGTTATCACTCTCTCCCAGGGTGTGCTTGTCAAAGAGATATTCTGCCATGCCAGATTCAGGGGCTCCCATCTTGTAAGTAAAGCAAGACACAGAAAGACAAACATTTGGACAGAACCCGGTGCTCGTCTCTCGCCCCAGCCAACCACTCCCAGCCAGTGTTTGTCTTTCTGTGTCTTGCTTATTTTACTTAGCATAATGTCTTCTAGGTTCATCTATGTTGTCACAAATTACAGGTTTCCCCTCCACTGAGTAATATTCTATTGGTATAATGACCATATTTTCTTTATCCGTTCATCTGTTGATGGACACTTAGGATGTTTTCATATCTTGGCTATTGTGAATAATGCTGCAATAGATATGGGAATGCAGATACCCCTTTGACAATTTGATTTCAGTCCTTTAAATATATACCAAGAAGTGGAAATACTGGATTGCATGGTAGTTCTATTTTTAGCTTTTTGAGGAACCTTCATATGGTTTTCTATTAAGGCTATACTAATTTACATTCCATCAACAATGTTTGAGTTCCCTTTACTCTGTATTTTCTGCAACACTTACCTTCCATTGTTTTGATGAAAGTCATTCTAACAGGTGTGAGGTGATATCTTATTGTGGTTTTAACTTGCATTTTCCTAATAATCAGTGTGCTGAATATTTTGTTCATGTATCTATTGGCCATTTGTATGTATTCTTCTAAGAAATGTCTATTCAGGTCCTTTGACCTTTTTAAAATCAGGTTATTTCTTTTCTTTTCTTTTCTTTTTTTGAGTTGGCGTCTCACTCCAACACTCATGGCCACCCCAGCGTCGACCTGCCGGGTTCCGGGGATCCTTCTGCCTCAGCCTTCCAAGTGCTGGAATTATAGGCACATGCTATGATGCCCAGCCAACTTTTTATTTTATTGTAGAGATGATGTCTTGCCAAGTTGTCTGGGTTGATCTCGAACCCATGGGCTTAGGCAATCCACTCACCTTGGCCTCCCAAAGTGCTGGAATTATAGGCTGAGCCACTGAGCCTGGCCTATTTGTTTTCTTGCTATTGAGTTGTTTGAGTTCCTTATATATTTTGGATATTAACCCCTTTTCACATGTATGCAGATATATGGTTTACAAGCCTTTCCCCCCCCATTCTGTGGGTTGTCTCTTCACTTTGTTAATTGTATTTTTTGCTGTGCAGAAGCTTTTTAGTTTGTTGTTATCCCATTTGCCTATGTTTGCTTTTGCTGCCTGTGCTTCTTCTCTTTTTTTGATAAGATCTTTAAAAAAACCATTAGCCAGTTCAATGTTGTGGAACTTTCCCCCTATGTTTTCTTCTAGTAGTTTTACAGTTTCAGGTCTTAAGTCTTTAATCCATTTTAAGTTGATTTTTGTATATGGTGTAAGATAAGGTTCTCATTTCACTCTTCTGTATGGGGAGATCTAGTTTTCTTTTTCTTTTTCTTTTTGAGTTGGAGTCTTACTCTGTCACCCAGGTTGGAGTGTCATGGTCACTCCAACCAGCATTGACCTGCTGGGCTCTGGTGATCCTTCTGCCTCAGCCTTCCAAGTAGCCGGAACTACAGGCGCATGCTACCATGCTTGGCTAATTTTTGATTTATTGTAGAAATGAGGTCTTGCCAAGTTGCCCATGCTGGTCTTGAACCCTCAGGTTCAGGCAATCCACTTGCCTCAGTCTCCCAAAGTCCTGGGATTACAGGCTGAACCACCGAACCTGGCCGAGATCTAGTTTTCTGAACATCATTTTTTGAAGAAACAGTCCTTTCCCCATTTTAGGTTCTTGGCACCTTTATACAAAATCAGTTGACTATAAACATGTGGGTTTATTTCTTGACTTTCTATCTTGTTCCATTAGTTGATGTGTCTGCTTTTATGCCAGTACCATGCTGTGTTGACTACAATTGCTTTATAATATGTTTTGAAATCTGGGCATGTGATGCCTCCAGCTTTGTTCTTTTTTTTTTTTGAGTTGGAGTCTCACTCTGTCGCCCAGACTGGAGTGCAGTGGCCGCTCCCGGCCACCACAGCCTCGACCTGCTGGGCTCTGGCGATCCTTCTGCCTCAGCCTTCCAAGTAGCCGGAATTATAGGCACACGCTACCACGCCCAGCAGATTTTTTGATTTATTGTAGAGATGAGGTCTCACTGCCCAGGCGGGTCTCGAACCCGCGGGCTCAGGCAATCCACTCACCTCAGCCTCCCAAAGGCGCGGGATTACAGGCTGAGCCACTGAGCCCGGCTCAGCTTTGTTCTTATTGCTGAAGACTGTTTTGGTTGTTCAGAATCTTCTGTGGTTTCATATGAACTTATAGATTATTTTTTTATTTCTGTGAAAAATGACATTGGAATTTTGATAGGGATTGCATTGAATTTGTATATCGCTTTGGGTAGTATGAATATTTTCAGAATATTAATTCTTCTAGGTCGTTAACATGGAATCTTTTCCTATTTATTTGTGTTTTCTTTAATTTCTTTCATCAATATTTTATAGTTTTGAATATACAGAACTTTTACCTCCTTGGTTAAATTTATGCCTAAATATTTACTTTTTTTGTTGCTATTGTAAATTAGATTGTTTTCTGCTAGTTTGAATTAGTGTATAGAAACACTACTGATTTTTGTATATTGGTTTTTTTATCCTCACCTTTACTGAATGTATCAGTTCTAAGTTTTTTGGTGGGGTCTTTGGGGTTTTCAATATATAAGATCATGCCAGTGCCAAACAGGAACAACTTAACTTTTCTCCCCCAATCTGAGTGCTTTTATTTCTTTCTCTTGCCGAGATCTCGCCAAGTTACTCAGGCAGGTCTTGAACCCGCGGGCTCAGGCAATCCACTCACCTCAGCCTCCCAAAGGTGCGAGATTACAGGCTGAGCCACCGAGCCTGGCTAGCATGCCTTTTATTTCTTTCTCTTGCCTAATTGCTGTGTCTAGGACTTACAGTACTATGTTGGATTATATGGTATGGGTATCTTTGTCTTATTTTTTATCTTAGAGGAAAAACTTTCAATTTTCAGTGTTGAGAACAATGTTAGCTATTGGTTTGTCATAATAGAGTCCCTAGTCTTTATTGTGTTGCGATACATCCCTCTGTGCCTAATCTATTGAGAGTTTTTTTAATTCATGAAAGAGTATTGAGTTTTGTCAAATCCTTTTTCTGCATCCATGCAGATAATCATATGATTTTATCCTTCATTTTGTTAATATGGTGCATCACATTTATTGATTTGTGTATGTCGAACCATATTTGCATCCCAGGTATAAATCTCACTTGATCATGATAAATGATTCTTTTAATGTATTCTTGAATTTGGTTTACTAATATTTTGTAGAGAATTTTTGCGTCTATGTTAACCAGGAATATGAGCCTATAATTTTCTTTTCTTGGTTTTCATCTGGCTTTGGTACCAGGGTGATGCTAGCTTTGTAAAATGAGTTTGAAAGAATATTCCCTCTAGATGCCTCTCTCAATTATTACCAGATCCCCCCAAGAGTAACCACTATCCTAACCCCCACCACCTATGATTACTTTCGCCTGTTCCTAAACTTCAAGTAAATGGAGTCATGCAGAATCGACTCTTGTGCAGGACTCCACAAGCGTGTTACTCCACAGGTATATGACTCCTTTCACTTAGCCCCCCACTTTTCTGTTATGTGTATTACACTTCAATAACGAATTTAAAAGCCCTGAGTTTTAAGCTGCTGAGACTGAATCTAAGAAATGTTAGTTGGGCTTTCTTAGTTTTGCATACAGAATTGAAATCCCAGGGGGAGACAGGCACCTTCTGGAGTCACCCAGGGAGGAATGGTGCCATTTGCCTTCTTTGGGGGACATTTGCTTCCTGTTTCAATGTTGCCCATCGGTTGCAAACTGTACAATAAGGAAGCCAGGGCATTCTGACAAATTTTTCATCCAACAATTTAGCTCTGCAAATACCAGGAAAACTTGAGTTCACAAACTATTTTTAGGGCTTAAATTTTTTTTTTTTTTGAGTTGGAGTCTCACTCTGTTGCCCAGACTGGAGTACAGTGGCCGCTCCCTGCCACCGCAGCCTCGACCTTCTGGGCTCCGGTGATCCTTCCGCCTCAGCCTTCCAAGTAGCCGGAACTACAGGCGCGCGCTACCACGCCCGGCTAGTTTTTTATTTATTGTAGAGATGAGATCTCGCCAAGTTGCCCAGGCGGGTCTCGAACCCGTGGGCTCAGGCAATTCACTCACCTCGGCCTCCCAAAGCGCGGGATTACAGGCTGAGCCACCGAGCCCGGCTAGGGCTTAAATTAAAAAAAAAATTCTGTATTAATTAAGGTATTAGTATGAATCTATTAAAGCTGCTGTAACAGATAAGCCTTGACGTCTCTGTGGCTTGACAGAAAGGGACTTATTTGTCACTCCTGTCACTAACCAATGTGGATGATCCTGGTCAGGAAACCTTCCACACAGTCATGCAGGGACGCCGGGTCCTCCCCACTGGGTTAGTGGAAGGAGAGAGGGAACGTGAAAAAGCACTCTCGTTTCAGAACTGCTTTAGCTTGGAAGGAACCTATATCACTTCTTTTCGCATTCCGTAGCCAGAACTCAGGCATAGGGTCAACTAATTACGGTGGGTGCTGGGATGTGTTGACTATCTCTGTGTCCAGGAGGAGGTAAACAAAACAGGTTTTGGTGAACATAGCAAACTTCGATCCAGTCCCCGAAGTCATGGTTTCCTTTAATTTCCTTCTGTGGGTGACACATCCAGTTTTCTCTCTCACTTGACCAGTAAGACTAAGATATGAAACTCTAGACTTCTTTATCTTATCAAACATGCCAGAGGGGTAGCAAGGTCTGTTGTGTTACTAGAGTAAAATAAAGAAGTGCTCTTCTTGTTTTTAGCCATGAGAACAATCTGGTTCTTGTCAGAATTTCCCATTTTCCAATGAGATAGAATTCTTTTTATTTTATTTTAAAAATATGGGGTACAATTCAGGGTTAGGTATACAAATATTCATTATACTGGTACCTTTGTTGATGAAGTGTGCCCCACTGTCCCCTGGCAGTAGTCAGAATTCTTGCCACTTCTGGTTGCCAGTGGACATCCTGAACACTTCTCTCTCTGAGTTGGGAATGAGATCACTCATTCAGGTCTCTTCAGTTTCTCATTTGTCATCTCTCCTATCGATTGAAGAATCCCTTGGTGGTTCTACTTCCAGATATTTGACTGGACATGTACCAAGTCAGTTATCTCTTGTTGTATGACAAATAATCTCAAAGCGTAGTGGCTTAAAAGAACCACCATTTTATTTAGTTCTAATTTCTGTGGATCAGTAATTTGGGCTGGGCTCAGCTGGGTGGTCCGTCATGTCTGGGCCGGGATTGACTGTTCTTGGCTGGGTTCACTCACCAACTTGGGGGTGTCTGGGACAACAGTGGCCTTTCTCCATGAGATCTTTCATCTTCCAGCAAGCTAGCCTGAGTCTGGTCACATGGTGATGGGTGCATTCCCTGGTCATGAGCAGGAGCTACAGGGTTTCTTGAAACCTAGGCTCAGAACTCACATAGTATCACTTCTGCCGTGTTCTCTAGTGAACACTCATTGCAGTCAACCTCAGAAATAAAGGAGAAAATAGAGGAGAGAATAGATTCCTCCCCTTGATGAGGAGAAGCTGCAAATAATTTATGACATTTTTGGAACCTACTCCACTAATTTCACTGTGGCCCTTGTGAATACTTAGCTCTTTAGGATGTGTTCCAGTCTAGCAGAACTCAGGTGAGTTCTTTATATATTGTGATCTCCTAAAATACCTTTGAATCTATGGTTTGCCCCAAGTGAGGGCTCACTGCCTACACCTGATAATAGTAGTACCTACCCCATAGGGAAGTGGTAGGGCCAAATGAGATGCTGTATGTAAAAGGCGCAGCCCAGGACTTAGTGCATATGAAACACTGAATACCACCATCATTACTACTGAATACTACCACCATCACCACTGAATTTACCACCAAGACTACTGAAACTGCATTCTACTGAGTGCTATCATCATTACTACTGAACACTACCACCATGACTATGAACACTACCATCATGACTACTGAGTACTACCAAATGCTACCATTACCACTATTTGGCACTGCACTAGGAGCTTGAGATTCAGAGAAGAGCAGAACACAAGGACCCTGCACTTGAGAAGGGAGAGATCGGAGAAAGAGACAGACATGTGAGTAAGTTTGTGTCATACAGTGTGCTGAGTGTGATCACAGAGTTGTAATGGAGTGTGGATGAGGTCTTACTACATATTGGTCAAGAGCAGGGGTTCAGACCTCAACTCCTCCCAAATCACAAGTAAGATATTGAGGACTCTTTAATCTTTGGTTTCCTCATCTGTGAAATGAAGATATGGCACAGAGCCTACTTCCCAGGATGCCAAGTAGATTAAATGAGATAAGGGCATGCACAAAACATGTGTTTGTTCATTAAATGTTTGTTCTGGGGGAAAAAAAGAATTATCTAAAGTAAACATGTTTTAAAAGCACCATCCTCACTTGGTTCTCCTCTTGTGACTCTGGCTAACATTGTTGATATATTGTCGTAAATAATGAAGATCTGCATGCAGGTGGTTTATTGAGGGAACCAGGGAAAAGGAGAAGTTGAGCCATGGTGCAGCAGTTGTAAGAGAGGTCAAAGTGGATCCCATGGCTGGAGCTGGGATGGTCCTTCAGAAATGGGACAATGAGGACCTGCATCAAGGGGGCATTGGCTGTGGGCTGCTTTTGGGAAGGCAGCATTACGTTGGGCAAGGCTTCTTCGGTAGGGAATTCTCAAGGAGGACACATCTGTGAGCCACTGGTTTTCAACACTCTCAGTAGCTGGGGGCAATGAGCGCCTTGGTCCTGTAGATAGGGGGAGGGTCTGGGGACGTGCTGAGGGGTCCATTATATGCTTCTAGGTCTCTCTTATTCCTAACTATACCTCCTTGACTATTAGTAAACATGTGAAGCTTCATCATTGGTCCACTCACAAAACTGATTTATTTACTGTCTAGGGTTATAGACTGTATCTTACCAAAACTGGAATACCACTGACAGAGAGCCCTAATCCAACTAGGCATAGGGACATGGGAATAGCTTGCCCAAGGTCATCAAGCTACCAGAGAGGAGAGCTGGGATTCACATCCAAGCAATGGGACTTCATACTGCACCTTACCTCCCTTATGCTATACTGTTTTGAGTCATGGGAGATTCCAACCAGTGTTCCAAGTCTGGATTACGTGACTCCAATGCCTTGTCGCCCTTCTACCTTTACACCAGATTGCAGCTCCACTCTGGAAAGAATTTTCTGCAATTCTTTTCCACGTGTTTTTTTAAACTGTGGGTCATCAGTTACTAGACAGTCATGAAATCAATTAAGTCATGCAACACCATGAAAAAATAGAACAGAAAATATCAGAATGTATAACCCTCAGGAAGGCAAAGTATTGTTTCATAAAACTTTTATTTGACATATACATACATAGGCATGAGTGAACTGGGTCAAAATGTAAAATGCGTTTCTTACTGTGGGTAATTGTCAACATAGCTTGAATATCACTGTGAAATGTATAGAGAAGAGGCACTGGGGACTCATGAGATTGGCCCATGGACTGTTGAGGCTTTCTTTATTTTTAGAGAGGATATAAATGCATTGTTTTGAATTATTTATAATTAGAAGTTTTATTCTTACCCTATCACAATATCCCAAGATGATTTTGATTATCATCTTTGAGCATTAACATATACAGATGAAAGCTATTTTTCCAAATAGATTTTTAAGTATGATATAAGAGGTTTTTAAAAAGGGAATTATTGGTTTTGGTGGAACTGCCTGGCCTGACCTGTCACTTGGGTGAAGTGTCAGAGAGCTGGAGTGCTGGCAGAGAGCTGTCCCTCTCCTGCAGAGAAAAGGAGCTGCTTATCCTGGGGGATAATGTGGGTTGGGAAAGAAGTGTTTTATGAGCAGAATCAGCACAGAGGGAGGGAGGAGGAGGTGTTTAGGGGCTTCACAGAGCCGCCGGAAGATGTGGGAACAGTATGCCAGCACGGAGGTGGGTCAGATCCCCATGGCGGGACTCTGCTGAGGGCTGCCTCCAGCTGGGACTTCCAAGAGCTGAGATTGAGTATGTGTTTATGGTCTCTGGTGTCCCTGGTAGGTGGGGACCCACGTGACAGCTGGCCTCATTGTATTTCCCTTCTGGCTTTCTCTGATTTGGGGCCCAAGGGCCATAGGGGGGGCCAGGGCACTCCAGATGGGACAAAAAGTCAAGTCCAAGAAAAAAAATGTAATCAGGGCTAGGCAGTCTCTGCTTGAGTATGCATGTGCATGTGTATTTCTGTAGTCCCTAGAAAGGCCTCTGTTAGTTGAACAGATAGGCCAAGGGAATTTTCCATTTCCTGGATGTCTCCAGATAAGATTTCAAATGCTGCTGACTCGAGCTGGCATTTATTGAGTACTCACCCTCTGCCTGGCACTGTTTGAAGTACTTTTACATATATTAATTTATTTAATTATCACCCAGCCCTATGTGGTTGCTGCTGTTATTGTTTCCATTTTATGCTGAGAAAACTGAGGCACAAGGATCTGACACATTTTTCCAAAGTCACAGATAGTTAGGATTGAAACATGGATTTGGTTTTAGGATTGTATAGAAAGAAGGCAGAGCTCCAGAATTGATGGTGATGATGATGATGATGAAGAAGATGAAGATGAAGAAGCTAATATTTGAGGGCTTGCAATGAGCTGGGCATTTCACAAACTTTATCCCTTCGAATCTTCACCTTCCACTAAGGTTTGCTGCTATTATTATCCCTAGTCATAGCTAGATAAGGGAACAGGCTTAGAGAAGATAAAGAATTTGCCAAAGAACTGCAGAGCCTGGATTGAATTCAGGTTCATCATAATCAGATTCTGAGTTCCCAGCCATTAAAGTTTGTGGGAGGAATGGGTGGGGTTGGGGGAATACCGTGGTGGGGAAGGCCCCAGAGAATGAGGCAGAATGGCAACCAGGCGGGTTCTAGTGTATGGGATGGTGATAGGGCCCATCTCTCAGGGCCAGGAAGGTGCGTTGCCACAGCAGTGGATGAAACTGGCACAATTTGAGAGGAAGGGGAAGTTCTCTAGTGGGAGAAGTGTTTCCATTACATTTTTTTTTTCTCCAGTGAGGGAGTTTGCACATCTGTAGATTTTTTTTTTTAGCTGTAGCCCTGAATAAGGAATTCAGAAAGTGACTTCTAGTTTGAGGGTTTTCAGTGGTCACATGACCACAGTCAACTGAGTTCTTTATGCCTAAGTTGCAGGGCTGGGAGGACAGGCTGAGAACTATGAAAGTCATTGAGTCATTTGCAAGGAAGAGGGTCATATACAGTAGGCATTTCATAGAATAATGCTTCCCTGAAGAGCTGTTCTAATTTATTGAGACACTGAGCTGAGCTCATCGAATGTCCACAGCACCCTAGGAGGTAGGTCTCATTGTTAGCTCCATGAAGTGATTAAGGCTTAGAGACACTAAGTAACTTGCCCCAGGTCTCAAAGCTAAGGAGTATTTGAAGAGGGCAGCAAATAGGCAATCTGATTCTGAAGCTCACAAGTTCAACTGCCCTGCAAGTAGCCCTGGACAGTCTTTGGCCAGGTCACAGGAGGTGGGGGCTCTGATACAGAAAGTGTGAGACCCTTGTATATCTTTTCTAGAGTCCACTCGGAAGAGAGCAGTGTAGAAGGAGCAGTAGCTCTGTATGGTCTGGCTGGCATATTCAGCCACTCTCTGATGAAGGGGGGAGGGAGGAGAATGTAGGCATTTAAGGCGTGTTTCTGCTTTCAAGCAGCCCCTAAATTTATAGGACAGACCCCTAAGCCAAACATTGATAACACAGTGTCATGTGTACTGTCATGGTGGGGAGGGGGAGAAACGCCAAGAGCAGCTCACTTCCCAGGGTTCCAGGGAGGCTGCACAGAGAAGCCCACATTCTCAGTTGGGTTTTGAGGCAGAGGAAGCAGTGAAAGAATGAGGAAGAATGTCGGTGAGGTGCCAGGGGAAGCAAAAGAGAGGAGGGACACTTGGAAAGGGGAAGGAGTTGAAGGATCCAGGGATGTTTAGCTTGGAGAAGAGAAGAGGAAAGGCAGGAAACTTTAAAAGTAGTAGAGAAAGACATCCGGTATTCAAAAGTGAGGCTGACAGCATTAGGTGAGTGAGAGAGAGAGAGAGAGAGAGAGAGAGAGAGAGAGAGAGAGAGAGAGAAGGGTGAGAGAAGGGAAAGAAGGGAGAGAGAGAAGTGAGAGAGGTCTAGTAAAGGAAGGAAGGAAGGACCAGTGGATGGCTTTGGGGGAGGTAGAGGGGAAACGTAGACAGAAATGAGAAATGAAAGGAAAATTGGTGGGAAATAAATGAAATTTTGAGGCCAGTTGAGAAATCTGGCCTGGTGGTTTCAGTTTTCTTTGTGATGCAAGAAAAAAGAGAAATTAGATCTGCATTCAAATCTTGTGGCCCCAGGCAGATTTCTTATCCTCAGCTTCCTCATTTTTAAAAAGGATGAATGATAATCATGGGATCTACCTGATAGAGTTGTCAGGGTCAAGTATGATAGCGTTTGTGTAAGGTGTAGTGGCACATAGTACAAAAAAAAACGGTATGAATATGGTCAGTTATTAAGGGAGTTCTGGTTTGGGTACTTGATGGTTAGGGGTATCCTAGATAACAGCAGAAAATACAAGAAAAGAAAGCTTGGAGGAAAAGATAGTGAATGATACACTGGATATGTTTGAGTTTGAGGGGCTTGAGGTATATTCAGGTGTAGATGTCCAAAAGCAGTTGGGAATGAGAAGCCAGGGATGGAGGTGAACATCTGGGAGTTATTAGTGTACGGGATATATTTTAAAAAGTACTTGAAGCATGTTGCTGGTGGTACTCAAAGATTTCAATGATGTATGACATTCAACAGTGTGGAATTACCTCGTTTTAAACATTTTTTTCTTTAAATGCTTCTGGTTGTTAAGGAGAATGTCTCAGTTTGGTGCTATCATGTCCTAAACATCTTTCTAATGCATGCAAATCTCCCTTTTCAACAAAAAGAATGAGGCAACCTCAGATACAGAGCTATTTACCTGATATGATTTAATAATGTAAAATTTCATTGTGTTCTTCGTGCTTACCTTCTATCTGTAACAAATATTATTAGTTCTTCCAGTTCTGGTGGTCATTTCAGATAGGATGCTTTGGTTGTTAATAACAGAATACCTAACAAGCTATCTGGAGGCAGGTGGTTCCAGAGTTGGTTTAATTAAAGCTTAACAGGACCATCAAAGGCTCAAGTTCTTCTCAATTATTTGCTCTGTCATACTCAGAAAGTCATGAGTTTCTCTCCTTGGTCCCAAGAGGCCTGTGATACCTCCAAGAATCACATCCTCAGAGAACAAGGTGCAAAGCAAGAAGGAAGGGGACACAATACTTGTCATTAAGTACTTCATATCATACCTACATGTGATACTTGGAACTGTGGCAGCTATTTTTTGACTGTCAGGGACAAGGCTCATATGAATGGCAGTGTGGAAAGATGGAGACAACATCCTTCATGATATCATTGAGCCCCTGAATTAACTAACCTTAATATAGTCCTCTCTTTTGAAATTTTGCTATATAACTAATTCTCTAACTGCTTAAAACATTTCAAGATGGGATTTCTGTTATTTGCAGCTCAATGCATTGTGTCTCATACAATTTCAGATTATTGACCTAACCTAATAGAACTGATATTTCTCCTTTTTTTTTTCTTGATTGATTAGCTTTTCTCTTGAGATTGGATCATATCTTCCTGGTTTTTCATATGCCAAGTAATTACAGATTGTATGTTGGATACTGTAAGAGTTATGCTGTGGAGATTCTGGATTCTGTTGTATTTATCTGAAGAGTTTTGATGTTTTGCTTTAGTAGGTCATTGACTTGGTTTGGCGGTATATTGTCTCTTGGATGTCAATCAGATGCCAATTGTGTTTTTTATCGTTGAGTCATCATTGAGACTGCCTCATGCATGCATGGCTCAAGAGTCAACCAGATATTTGGATCGGATTTATACACAGAATTTGGTGCTTCCTTCTCTTATCTCTCTGTTCTTGGATTCTTTTTCAACATCCTAGCAGCTGTGGGTGACCTAAAATCTGTCCTCTGGTTCTGGGGTTTTATATTGAAGCTTTACTGCCTTAATTCCTGACTGCAGCCTGCTTTCAGGGTAGATGCTGTAAAATGGCTTTTTTTCTTTCTGTCAAGTTTCAAGCTTCCTCCAGAATCTGCTTTCTCTTCTTCACCCTCTAGTGTTTTTTTAGATAAAACAAAAAACAATCAAAAAAAGAAAGACAACTTTTTTTTTTTGGGTCTAGAGTTTATACTTGTTACCTGTAGGAAAGTTGGGTCCAGCTGGAGCTTGCCTGACCATACCAGAAACAAAACAAGACACCTTCCTAACATATGGGAAAACTGATGCCCAGAGAGGTTAAGTCAATTCCCCAACATCACAGAACTAGTAAGTGGCAGAACCTCGGCTCAGACTTAGACCGCCGCACACAAAGTCCCGGCTCCCTCCAGGGTGGCTGGTGGTGGATTTGTTTCTCAGAATAGTCTGGCACTTTGGGTTCAGTTGCATTTTGGCATGGAAAGTGTCTGCCTTGTGAATGCAACTGTAGCAGCCACAAAGCTGAGCCAGGCAGTTTTATGGCAGCCTTGAGTCAGTTTTGTCCTCTTCCAATCAGGGTCTCTGGACTGACTTCTTTATTAAAGGTTGGAATGATTAGGCAATGTTCCAGACAGAGTTTTGGATAGAAACTATGGGTAAGCACCAACAAGGTGCCTGATTATTATTTTTTTGGCAATTTTTTTTTAACCAAAGTAAAAGTCAGTAGTAAGTTGTGGTTAAAAGAGAGGAAGTTCAGAGTTCGGTAGTTTTCTCTCTCTCTCTCTTAAACAAAAGAGGAAGTTACTACTCTTATTTTTTGTACAAGCTTGTCACTGATGGGTATGGAGTAAGCTGAGATCAAACTTCACAACTTAGTAATACAAGTCCCCCCTTTTCCTTTGGAAAGTGACTATCATGAAGGTTCTGACTTTTAAAGAACCCACAGAGCCACAGAAAATAATCCTAGTAAAATCTTATGATTTTATTCCCTTTAGGAACAGAAATGGTCCCCTCCAAAGTACAGTCATTTCTAGTTCTCTTTCCTAATCACTATCTCTGCTCAGTAAGTAATTGTACCCGCAGGTACTGTGTTTTAGGCTTCTTGTGGTATTACTAGAAGTATTCCCACCTTCAAGATTCAAAAAATATTTATTGAGTACCTACTGTACTCATATGCCAGATACTGGGCTTACAGCCGTGAGCAAAACAATCCCTATTCCTTATGGAACTTACATTCTAGTTGAAGGCAGATAATAAACAAGACTGCAAACAAACAAACAGGTCATTATAGATTGTGATAAGCGGTGGGGAAGCTAAAACAGACTTCTTAAAGCAGAAACGTTTTGGGGGGGCATGCCACAATCAAACAGGAAGCGTAGGGTGGAGCCTTCTCCATTCCTCCATCCCTGGGTGGAGACAGGGTATGTCTTACCATGAGGGTTTCTGAGATTTCTTAACGTAAGAAACAGTGAATGGATCAGAGTGGGCTCTTCTTGGGCTGGTCACTGTGTTTCCTGGTGCTTCTGCATGGGTCACTTACTCCCCTCCGTTGTCATAGATCTGAACCCTTACATTTGCACAGATTCCGCCCTATGGGTTGGAAGAAACTGAGTGAAGGTTCTAGAAAGGTAGCTTTAAGCCTAGAATAGGAAAGGCTCTGGTTGTCATGCTGGCGTCTGCATTTCAAGCTTTGCATTCTCACTCTTAACTTCCTCCTCTTCCCCGAGTTCAGAACCCCTTCCTGTCCACATCGCCCCAGTTCTAGGGGTTCCTGTTGGATTCTGTCCTTTCATTCTTCTTCCACTCTTAGCATATTTCTGCCTCCCCCCCCACTTTTGTTTTGGGCACCTAAGTGAAAGTAGGATAAGAGCAGCAGCTGTTAACTTGATTGATTGTAAATTGCCTGCATTAAAAATGTTAATTATCGCCCCTGGGAAGGGATTAAGCCTTTAGGTCTCTAGGTTACTAGAATAGCAAAAAGCCAGGTGTGCCTTGGTTGACGGTTGCTTTCTCAGAATAAAGAAAAAGTACAGTCATGGGGGAATAATTAGGGCCATATTTATTCCCTTAGGTGTATCTCCTGCTCATTCTGGAGTCAGCTAGATGTTTTGATCAACCGTAGATGATAGAGTGAGGTTATCCTGCCATGTTAAAAAAATCAAATTTATAAAAAATGTGTAAGTCTACTCCCATTAAGAGGAATCACACACCATAGATAAGGTTAAAGACCTCTGGGCTCTCTTGGCATCTCTATCTAGCTTCTCTCCCTTTTCTTCATAAGCCACCCTTGTTTGTAGCTGAGGTGTCTCATTTAGAACTCCTTAGTATTCCACAGCATGAACCTCCCACCATGCATGTGGCCATGCCCCTGTTGATGAACATTTAGATTCTTTTTTTGGAGGGGTTGTGTCTATTACAAGCAGTATGACGGTGAACACCTTGCTGTATATCTCACTCATATACAAGGATTTCTCTAGTTCCTGAGAAGTAGAATGGCTTGGCCATGGTGTACACATGATTCAGCTTTTAGTAGATATTGCCAAATATTCTCCAAAATGGCTGGACCCAGTATACACTCCTGTCGGCAGTGTGTGTTTTCGTTTTATTGCATGTTTTTAAAATCATGATATTATCAGGCTTTAAAATTTTTGGCAATCTGATGAAAGAAAAGTCATTTAGTTTTAATGGATATTTTCTTGAATACTAGGTGAGACTGAGAATCTTTTTACATATGTATCAGACAATTGTATATAATCTTCTCTGAATGTCCTCCCCTTTTAATTTCTTATGGATTTATAGGAATTTTTTTTACTTTAATCTATTAGCCACCAATCCTTTGCTGGTTATTTGTATTTGTGTTTGTCTTGGTCTATTTTCATCAAGTCTTGAGTCCTGTGTTACTCTAGTGCTCGGAATGACAGTCTCCTTTTTTTTTATTGATTTAGCTCTTGAAGGCTTGCAAAGTGTTTTCAAACAATTCATTACTCCCACTTTAAAGGTGAGAAAACTGAGCCCAGAGAGGTTAAAGGATTAGATTGGGATCATAACTTGGGCAATCCTGGGTAGACTTTGAAAACCTGAGCACACTTAGAAGTAACCAAACTGCTGTGAGCCACAGGGAGGTTATTATTGCTAACCTTTCACTATTAGCCAGACACTTCCACTTGGTATCTCTAGAGAGAAGTCTTTAATTATTCATCTCTTTTCCAAGTAATTTGTGACAAGTGCTCCAACTGGGACATAGAACAAGCTTCGTTGCTAAAAGCATCTACCACACATAAACGATCCAGCTCCAAAGAATGTCAGATGAAGATTTTCCCCTTGGGTTCTTTTTTTCTGAGGGTCTCCTTGTACAGTGATAGCTGCCTTTTGCTGAGATATTCCATGAACAGAAGGCTGCAGAAACTGATGTTGTGATGGCCCACATCCATTTATCACTTTCAGAAATGCCCCTGCACTATCTATTTCTTCAAATCCTTCAAAAAGAGTAAAAAATCCTTTATAGATAGAGGCAAGGTCAGGCCATCTCAATGGGATTCCCAGGGAGCAGGGAACTGACCTGTCTTACAGAATGGGAAACAAAAAATAAAACTCAGACTTAATACTGCTGGTATAAGCAGGGACTTCCCTATCCCTGCCCTGGGTGCCAAACATTGATCTGAAATACTTGAACTTATATGTTCTGGGACACCTACTGGCATTAATAAGAGTTTCTATTGATTGAACATTTATTTGGTCAGGCACAGTGATAAACTATACATATGAATTATATTATTTAATTTTCACAGAAACATGTTAGTTAACTAGTTTGTTGCTTTTCTTTTATGGATAAATCACCTGAGTCTCAGTTATTTTACTTGCTTAAGGTGATATAAAAAATAAATAGCAGAGCCATAATTTAAATGCCAACATTTATTTATGCTCTTAATTACTATACTAATGTTATGATGTCAATTAATAGACTCATTTCCCCTCCATGTATTCTTTTTTTTTTTTTTTGAGTCAGGGTCTCACTCTCATCCAGGTTGGAGTGCGGTGGCACGATCATGATTTACCACAGCCTCGACCTCCTGGGCTCAGGTGATCCTCCCACTTCAGCCTCCCAAGCGCCTGGGGCTACAGGCTTGTGCCACCATGCCTGGTTAGTGTTTTGATCTTTTTTTAGAGATGGGAGTCTTTCTATGTTGTCCAGGTGGGTCTCAAATTCCTGCACTCTGGCAATCTTCTTGCTTCGGCCTCCCAAAGTGCTGGGATTACAGGTGTGAGCTACTGTGCCTTGCCATTTACTCTTTAATTCCAGAAATGGTAAAGTAGTGACATGAATGGCTTGGGCAGGGGGATCATGGTCAGCTTGAGAGGGTGTACATAATATGAAGCATCAGGCCTACTGGGTTTGTTTTTGGCTGGTTACAGATCTGGAACCAAACTTTTGAATACAGCTCGTCTTCCAACGACTGCCTAAATTTGGTTTGAATTTCCCTGAATGAATCTCAGAAGATGAGAAAGGGAAAGGGAACTCCTGTTTATTGAGCTTGACTCTGAAGTAGGTGTTCCCATTTCACAGATGGAAAAGAGAAGTGAGATAACTTGCTCAAGGTCACTGTGGTGGATTGTATTTTTCTCAGTTATTTGCTCCCCTCCCTGTTAGAGGATTATACATCCTCACTCCTGGCTATGTGACGTACAGTGTCTACTTGCATGAGGGACACAATTTCTTATCCAATTGATGTAGAGCTTGCCCATGGGACATGCATTGGCCAGTGGAATGTGAGCCATGTATGGAATGAAATGCATCTATCTACACAGAGGCTTTAAGAGCTATCACATGGTTTGACCATTGTTCTTTTTCTCTGTGCACAAGACCAAGAAAGGGCTGTTTCCTTAGCTTGTGTCCTAAGACAGAAAAGACACATGGGGCAGAGCCACAGAAAAACATACAACTCAATGACATGTAGTGTGAGCAAGAAATAAACTTGGGATATTGTAAGTCACTATAATTTTGGGGTTGCTTGTTATTGTAGCCTTACGTAGCAAAAACTGACTAACTGACTACTTTAGCCATATAGAAAGTAACCTGGCTAAGCTGGAATCTGAACCAGGATTAATTCCAAATCCTATTTGTTTTCTTTTCTTTACTTCAGTCTTCCTTAATATTCCATTCTGCCCTATGTATTTGTGATACCTGTGTGCTGTTTTCTTTTAAATAAAATTTTTGCCAGGCTCGGTGGCTCAGCCTGTAATCCCAGCACTTCAGGAGGCCAAGGTGAGTGGATCGCCTGAGCCCACGGGTTTGAGACCCGCTCAGGCAACTTGGCGAGACCTCATCTCTACAATAAATCAAAAATTAGCTGGGCGTGGTAGCATGTGCCTGTAATTCTGGCTACTCGGAAGGCTGAAGCGGAAGGATTATCAGAGCCCAGTGGGTTGAGGCTGCGGTGGCCAGGAGCATACCACTGCACTCCAGTTTGGGCAACGGAGTAAGTCTCCAACTCAAAAAAAATTTTTTTTTCTTTAAATGGTTTGTTTTTTCATTTCAACACACTTATTTGAAAGGTAACTTTATCAACACACTTATTTGAAAGGAAACTTTATCACTACATGAGTGAGAAATCAGTATCACCACAAATGATTAGTAACCAGAAAAATAAATGTAATTAAACAGTATTATGAAATTCTAGCTAAGTTCTGTTGGCTAACAAGGATCTGAGTCTGAAACATCTTCTCTCTTTGTTCCAAAAAGGAGTTTAGCAAATATTAGAGTGGTGTTTAAAACATGTAAACATCAAACTGAGACTTTGTTAAATCAGGAAAAAAATAAAAAAGGGAACAATTTCCTCCTAACGTGGTCTGGTGTGATGGCATTTCATCTATCTATATTCTATCTAAAATTCTTTCAAATACCACCAATGGGTAGTATGTTCCTTACATGGGGGAATTTCCCTCCTTTTTGTTCCTATATAATAACTAGAAACACAAAGATAGCATATTCTATGTGTCATGGACTTCTCCAACATACTTTAGCTTATCTACTCTATTATCAGGCAAGGAAATAGAGGTTTGAAAAGGCTAAACAACTTATCCTGGCTAGAAGGAGTCAGGGTTGGGTCTTAAAGCCAGGACTGTTTGATTCCAAAGGCAACGTCTTTAAGCAGAGGTTCTTTCTGACTGCTCACTGGGGACTTTTCAATGAAACCATTAGGCACTTCTCTTCCTTGTAGCATGTCAGAGTGGGTGCTGCTTCAGGGCATCAACCTCGGGCCATGTCAGGACCTACTTGCAGGCAGGTTGATCAGCACCCTGGCAGGGCTGTGAGGCACAGCCACAAAGCAGGCTGTTTCTGACTGTGTTCCCACAGTTCCCCGGGCTTCTCTCTGTCTAGGCATCCACCCTAGGTGTACAAATTAGCTACTTCTTTGTAACAAATGACCTCTAAAGTGCACACTGGTTTACAGGTCAGTAGGGCAGTTCTGCTGATCTTGAATGGGTTGGCTCCTGTGTCTGTGGTCAGCTAGCAGGTTATTGGGGGCCTAGTTGGCCTGGGATGACGTCACTCATGTGTCATGTGAGTGTGTGTTAGCTGGAGCAATAGGAAGAGCAACAGAAGACTGGGACCTGTGTGCCTCCTCATCTAGCAGGCCACTTGGGCTTGTTCTTGGGGTGGACAGGCACAGTTCCAAGGGACCAAGAGAACAACAATCCTGCACGATGTTCACCAGGATCGATGCACTGTCTCTTCTGCTGTATTCTGCATGCTGTCCCCAAACAGGTCCCAAGCCACTCAGATTCAAGCAGTGACTCTTATGGAGTCACGTTGCAAAAGGATGTGACCACAGCAAGAAATGATGAGCCAGCCATTGTGCAACCTTCCACACGGGATCCTTCACTAGTCTCTGGGTTACATGAGCGAAGGGACTAGTCTGTCTCTCCACATGCCTTGCACATGAGGGATTGGTATGCCCGGTAGAGACTGTGTCATGAATGCGTGCTCCAGCACTCTGCCTTCTCCCTGTTAGCTTGCCAAGTTTGTTCCTGTCCCCGTCCCCCATCTATTTCTCTTCCCCAGAACCATGGCATCAGTAGGCTCCTTCATATCATTTTCATCTCAACTCAAATGTCACCTCTTTGAGCCTTCCCCGACTACCTTTCAACCTGCTAATCATGTCACCTTGGTTTTTTTTCTTCTTTCATAGCATCTGTAACTATTTAAAATGATTAGCTTGTAGCCAGGCATGGTGGTGTGTGCCTGTAGTTCTAGCTACTTGGAAGGCTGAGGTGGAAGGATTGTCTGAGCCTAGCAGGTTGAGGCTGCGGTGGCTGGGAGCATGCCACTGCACTCCAGCCTGGGCGACAGAGTGAGACTTCAACTAAAAAATGAAATAAGATAAAATAAAACAAAACAAAATGATTGGTTTGCCTTCCTCTTCTAGAATGTAAGCATTGGGAGTGCAGGGCTCTTGACTGTCTTGTTCTCTCTTAGTTCTCCAGCACCTAGAATGGCAGCTGGCACTTAGTGGGTGCTCAACACGCATGTTTGTCAAGAGGATGCTATATCAAGGCCTGAGTGGTCTTACCATGGCTCTTCTTGCCCTAGTGCCAGCAGTCACCCTTGTTTGAAGAAATGGTCTCTTCCTGACCAGCTTAGCGGGAAGGACTGGCAGGGCTCCCATGACGACACTTCCAGGTAGCTGCCTTTCCCTGAGTCCATGTGGCCTCTCCATGTCTCAGGCAAGGCATTTGAGTTACAAGTCATGGAAACTCACTTAGATCAACTTAGGCCAGGAGGTGGAATAGTTCATAGTTCAACCTAAGGCCTCTGGAGGTATGCTGTTTGGGTTCTGATTCTGGCTGTGCCACTTCCAAACTGGGAGATCTTTCGGGAGTTACTTAAACCTCTCATGCCTCAGTTTCCTCACCTGCAAAAAGAGGAGGGAGGATAAAAATATTAGCAGCCTCAGGGGGATTGTCAGGAAAATCAAATTTTATGTATGGAGAGCACTGATTGCTGAGCAGATGGTAAGCATCTCTGAGTGGGAGCTGCCGCCGTTATTATTATTACTGAAGGTTATCACCGTGTGATTGAAGGGCAGGAACTTCAGCTGGGCTTCATGAGCAACTGGGTAGAAAAACTGGGAAACAATCGGGAATGCAGGCAGCTGTGCTATTTTGGTCTCTGGGCCGTGGGCTCGTTTGTTCCTCTGTATCCGCCTAATTTTCCTTTCTCTGCTGATCATCGTCCCTGGTCTATATTTGCACTGGGTCAACTATGTTCTTTCTGGCCACACTTCACACATCTCCCAACTGGGACAGATAGCACTTCTCAGGTCTAATTCCACATTTCTGGGATAATCTGACTGGCCTTCTTTGGGTCAGATGCCCACCTGGGGCCAGTCAGCTATGACCGGTGGATATAGACATGGAGGACACCATAATTGGGGTCCACCCCTTTAGGTGAGCGGGGTAGTTTCGGGCAAGTCTGCCAGAGATGAGCAGAGACCATAAGAGATATCCGCTAGAGGTAGCTACTGTCAGTATGTCTGCCTTGAGGCCCTATTCCTCTACCTGTTTTTCAAGGCTCTGAAATATAGAGTACTCCCACTCAGTCTCACCAATATTATGAGTTTAAAAATACCCCCCAGCACACTTACCTTTAATGACACTAGTTCTTGCCTTCTACCTCAGTAAGCCACTTGGTTATTTCCTGATCCTCTATTTGGCTGTCATGATTGTGGAAACTTCGCAGAACCCTTGAATTTCAAAGTTGGAAGGAAAAACTGCTCGTCTATGCTTACAACAAATACAAAACGACACCCACATAATTATGTATTGACTAAAACAGTATTAGGCTAAACATTCAGTTCTACAACTTCCTGATTTCACTAACAATGCCTATCTTCCGTGTCAGAACATACAGGTATTGAAAAAAGGGGCAGAGTAGAATTTTGTTGAACTGAAAGTTTTTTAACCTGTCCTTAAATTTCCATCTACCTTGTCCATGTAACTTATAAGTCATGGATTCTGAAATCTCATGTGACACCTTGCTAGAGTCTGCCTGTCACCAAACAGAGATAAATGAATATATCTCATGTTCTAGATTGAGGGTCACAAGTTCAAATTCCTACAGGAGCCAGGTAACCATCTTCAATGCATGAAACATTCTAAATAAAAGAATACCATATGAAACCTTAAGAATTTTTTAAGTATATAAAGAATTCTGTACTTTTTTGAAGCATCCTCTTCCTCCTCCTTCTCTTCTTCTTCCTTTTCCTGTCTTTCTTTCTGTACTTCTTCCTCTCTTTCTCCTCCTCCTTCTGCCAGGGTCTCTGTTGCCCAGGCTGGAGTACAGTGGCATGATCATACCTCACTGCAGCCTCTAACTCCTGGGTTCAAGTAATCCTTCTGCCTCAGCCTCCCAAGTAGCTAAGTCACCATGCCTGACTAATTTCCCCCCCTCCCTTTTAATAGAGACGGAGTTTTGCTATGTTGCCTAGTCTGGTCTCAAACTTCTGGCCTCATGCGATCCTGCTGCCTTAGCTTCCCAAGTAGGTGAGATTAGAGGCATAATTATTTTACCACATAGCCTTAGTTTTTCCCTCCTTTCATAGAAATATGGGTACAAAAGAAGATTTGTTTTCCTTCATGGTACACTTTAAGCATATCATAGGGAAAATAACAGTCCAAGCGTGATGTAAATTGGAAACTGCCAGTCAGTCTGGGTGATAAGGAGATCACTCAGAGTGATGGGGACTTTTACAAAGCAAGGGAGCATGCCCCGTCTAAAGGGGTTGACTACCACTCAGCTCAAGTTAGTTGTTGTCGGTGTGAGAACACAGGCCTACTATTGCCAGATGATGATTCTTCTTCTTCTTCTTCTTTTTCTTCTTCTTCTTCTTTTTAAAAGAGAGTCAGGAAATCAAGATATTTATGGTAAATTTCCTAATTTTGAAGTGTTGGCAATTTGTTTATTTTTTAAAAAATAAACTAAAAACCAACTTGCAGGCCAAACAAAATGTGGGCCACCAATTTGTAATCACTGATGTAGATAATATACTTCAATTAATCTGAAATCATTAACTGTTTTTTGGCAGCTCTCTCAGACTGCTGACTCACTGGGCTTTTTGTCTAATGAAATCCTTTAGTGATTCACGAACACTTAATCTGGAACATCTTAATCTCAGTTATGTTCCTGGACTTGTAATTTTCTGGACTGTATATCTGATCATGTTACATCTATTTTGTTACCTATGTTTAGAATTCTACTTCTGTTTTACTTGAGCATCATCACTAGTTTTCCCAGCTGTGTGCTGTGTTTGAGTTTGGCTCCATCGATCCTTTCTCTAAGTCTTATGATTAAAAAAAAAAAAGTGAAACAGGACTGAGGTGGAAGATTCAGGGTCCCTCTTTAGAAGAGCTCACCAGCAGGTGTCCAAGGACCGACTCTCTCCCCAGTCATGTTTTGCTTCAACTGAAAAGAATATATATATGGCCTGTATTTAAAGATAGGGGAATTTCGTTGTAAAATACCTGTATTTAGGTAACTTTTGAAAGATCATCATAATCAGCAGCCCAAGTTCTGCATTCCCTCGTGTACCAGGGCTAGAACTGAGTAGCAGCTGACTTTTTTTGGATGAATATAGGCTTTTCTAATCACCCCTACGTGCCTCATTTTACATATCGGGCCTGGTCCTATAGGCATTTATGTTTGCAACTCTTACAGAGGTCTCTCTAAGGTTGACATATATTGATTCATTCATTCATTCATTCTCTCATACATGCAATCATTTTTTGGACCTCTATATATGTGCCAGGTACAATGCTAGGTGTAGGAAATAAACTGGTGACTAAGACAGATGCTGTTCCTTCCTTCACGGTTCTCACCATCTACTGGAAAAGCTAGGTATAAAACAATTATATATGTACTATTATTTGTAAATGCCACAAAGGTCAATTGTATTAAGCAGTGCCATTTGGCTGTGAGGTTTAACTTGTCATTAATCAACCAAACTGAGAAGACGGGACATTTTCATCATTCCTAAAAGACTATCATAGGCAACATTGAGGAATGCTTTGTCAAAGTCCAGTGACATATTCCATATCATGCTCCCCCATGCATAGATTAGCAGCTGTCCAAAAACAAAACAAAACACACACCAAAAAGGAAATGGGGTTAGTCTGATATGCTTCACTCTCTTTATGCTGGCTTTTTTTGTCTGCAGAAGCCACTGCTTCTTTTTATAAGAAACAAAATGACATTTGTGTCACTCTTAGGGTTTATCTTTTCTCCAGGATTTTTCTGGAATCCTAGGCAGTGTGGTTCAGTGATCTCATTCGTGAGATCTCTTAGAATTCTGGTATGAAATTAATCTGGACCAGAATTTTTGAACTCATTTAAGGACATCTAGGTGCTTCATAGATGTGTTTACTGTTTCCCTTAGAATACTACCCCTCAAAGTGTTCAGTTGAAGAAAGTGAATAGCACTGGAATTTTATTTTTTCCCAAGACACTAAGTGACAGAGAAGGGTGGGAAGAAAAAAATTTATTCTTTGAAAATTACTGTCTTAGGATCCTTTGGTTGTAAGAAACACAAGCTCACTCTGATTAACTTAAGCAAAAATGAATTTATTAGATGGATATGAGGGAAAAACAGAGCTATGAAGGAAAAGATGAAGAATTAGGCTTTAGAAATTTTTAGAGTCAGCGACATTCTAGGAATCTAGAAAGCAGGAACAAATGGCCCTTTCCTTTAAGGCAACACAGGCAGAGTGAGTGACTGTTCAAGATGCAATTTGCAGGAAGAGAACTTTTGATTGGCCTACCTTGAGTCACGAGCTCGTCCCTGAATTGTTGACCCCATGAAGATTCCATGGAAAACCAAGGAAGACAATCAAAGGGGGGTAGATCCTGGGCAGGTAAACTCCTTGAATATTCACAGATGTCTTCTTCAACCTAAAGCTGGTTAATGACTCTGAGCTTGCCACCAGTGGTATGTCACACCATCACAACTCTCTTTCTACACATCTGTCTGTGCCGCTCAACTGTCCTACTCAACTCAAGAAAGTTAGTTCTGTGTGGGGCCTTAAGTGTTCTTTGATTTCATTTCAGTCTTCAAGCTAAGAATCTGTATAAATGATAATGGAGAATGCCTACACAGCACTTAGTGTGTGCCAAAGAACTATTCTAATTGTCTTAGTGATATCCGCTTATTTAAGACAGACAATACTATGAGGGACAGTCAGTTCTCATTATTTGCAGTAGTTAAGTTCTATAAAGTAACTGCAAATACTGAATTAGTGAATACTGAACCACTGTTCCTCAGAGAAATACAAGGGGGAACCCCCAAACCCCAACATTATCTTTTGGAGGGATGGCTCCATCAGTATCAGTGTACCAGGTAGCATTGTTATGAGAGGCTGCATTCGACTTCAGTGAATTTTTTTGGAGATTCTTTCAAAGTGTTTGCCCATTTCATGATGGGTGATTTATGAGTGCACCTGCCCACACCATGCTGAGTGTTCAGCAGTTTTTGACCAAAACCAGCAGATTCCCATGCCCTACCCTCCCTATTCACTCGACCTCACCCCAAGTGGCTTGTTTGTTTGTTTGTTTCTCTGGATTAAAAATGTCCTCAAAGGGAAACCTGGCTGATGTGGAAGAGGTGAAACAAAAAAATGACAGAAGCACTAAAAGGCATCAAAATTGATGGAATCCAAAACTGCTTTGAGCAGGGGAAAAAGTGTCTTGATAGGTGTATTGCTTCAGATGCAGAGTATTTTACAGGTGACTGATGTATAAACATTTATGAATAAATATATCCTTTTTAATAAATAAGTTCTGGTTTTTTAGGGGGCCCCCATACAAAGTTAGGTTCCTGCAAAGCTTTGGTCACATTTTCATCAATCAGTCCATTACCTTAATTTATGTGTGTTTCTGTTTAAAGGACATTTTATTTAATATATATTGTCGGCTTATTAACATCCAACTCATGGCCAACACTACAACTCATGCTTGCAAAAAGCTTATATGATACACGTATAATATCACAGCTTTCTTGCAGTTAGGAACACTAGACAGCACTTTAACACTACCCCTGGGGTCCATTTTACAGTGAAATTACCCCAAAAAACCACAAAAATGTGAAAAACATCATGCTAATATACCACAAAAAGAATGCTTGTTTACAGCCTGAGAGCTGAAACAAGAAGGTGGAACAAGAAGGTAGCTTTGTTCAACCTCAGCTGGGAACGTGTGTGTCAGGTGACTCAAATATTTCTCCACTCTGCAGGTTTCCATGAATGATCATGAAAGCACCGTGAGTATTGATTTGGGGTTACAAATACATTTTTAGCTAGTAGATGAATTTGTAAATACAGAGTCTGTGAGCAATGAAGCTTAACTGTAAGTACCATGATTATCCCTGTTTCACAGATGGAGAATGGAGGTGGAGAGAAAGGTCAACTAGCTTTACTGCAGGTCTTGCAGCTAGAGATCACAGAGGAGGCTTTGACCTGTCAATGTGGCTGCAGAACCAGGGTTCTTAAGAAGCAGGGTAGTATAGTGGTTTAGTGCAGTGTGGCTGCTGCTGAGAGCTGGTTTCATGTTTTCTGGGTCCTTAGGAAGTAGAGAATGCTAAGGCCCATGGACTGAAGTGGTAGATGTGTGAGTGGGAAAAGCTGTTTTCCTAAGGTTGGGCTGTTTTCCTAGCCTGTGGTGAGATGCAGCGATATTAAACCCTGAGGCTTTTTGTACAGTTTCTCTTTGAGATGACTCTCCTGCAAGCAGATGTCTTAATAATCGGAGAAAAACCCTCGTTGTTGGCCTTTGGATTTCCAAGAGAATGGTAGATTGGCTCGGAGCGTAGACTCTGGAGCCACAACTTTCTGAGTTTGAATCCTGGCTCGGTCATTTTTTTAGTGTGACCTTGGGCAGGTTGCTTAACCTCTCTGTGTCTCTGTTTTCTTATCTGTAAAGGGGGGGTCATAAAAATAATTATAGAGTTGTTGTGAAGATTGAGCAAGTATGTATGTAGCCTTTAGAGCAATGCCTGGCACATAAGATGTACTCCGAAAATGTTTAATATTATTATTATTATTTGTTTTTAAACCCAGTTGAGCTCTGGGGGAGTTACCCAGTACATGGTGGTGTGTATCCTCACCCCTGTGGTAGGCATCACTGGAGAAGCTAGGTCAGCTGGCAGGCTCCCAGGTCTCTCCCATTCTGCTGCAGGCACTGCCTGACTCACCTCTTGTGCGCACGCACGTGACAGCTAAATAGAAGCGCTCCCTCCTCTTAATATTAACTTAATTATAGGGACTCCCTGGAACAGTGGAGAATGAGCTGTGAGAATCCTCCACTCTCCCCTCCCCACTGGTACCTGAAAGAGGCGTGAACATTGTTTCCTGCCGTGTTCTCCTCTTTTTTCTTACAAACACTTTTGTCTCTGTGATTCTGTAACACTTAATCTTCAATCTCTGGATGGGTTCTGTTACTTTTTGTGTGTTTTCTCTGCCCTGGTTTGAGCTCCAAAAGGTCTGTTTGGGTCTCTGTGGGTGTCTGACAGCCTCTGCAGGCTTTCTGAATTATATAACTGAAGTTTTGTATTTTCTGTTCTTTATTGGGGGTTCTTTCTGTGCTATAATTTTTACTCTTAAATAAAAGAAATAGGGTCCTAGAATTTTCTTTGGGATTCCCTGGGGTTTCCTTCTAAACACTTCTCCTGCCATGTTTTCTTTAAAATATTTTTTTCTCCCTGCAGACGCAATACATATTCATTATAGAACATTAAAAAATGCAGAGAAAGCAAATAATCTCATCATGCAGAAATGTTAATACTTTGGTGTATATCCTCGCCTCTTTCTGTCTCTGTCTCTCTCATACATACAAATTGGGTCACAATGACATATGATACTTTTTTTTTTCCTCCCCAGAGTCTGGGTCTTATTCTGTTGCTTAGCCTAGAGTACAGTGGTGTGATCACAGCTCACTGCAACCTCGAACTGCTGGGCTCTAGTGATCCTACTTCTTCAGCTTCCTGAGTAGCTGTGACTACAGGCATGAACTGCCATGCCCAGCTAATTAAAAAAAAAAACAACTTTTCGTAGAGTTGTAGGTGTTGCTATGCTATCTGGCCTGATTTTGAACTCATGGCCTCAAATGATCCTCTGCCTTGGCCTCTCAAAGTGCTGGGGTACAGGCATGAGCCACCATACCTGTCTAGTTTTAAAATTCACATTTCATCTTTTTTTTTTTTTTAATATAACTTTGTAGTCTCCATTACTTGACTCAACTACCCTTTACTTGACAGGGGTCCTGTGGATGGTCATTGAGGGTGTTTTACATTTCTCACTATTATAAAAATCCCTAATTTTGCTGGCATCTCTAATTATGTCCTCAGAGGAGACTTCTGGATGTTCTTAGTAGTGATGCTAAAAGGAGTGTTTGCCTCTCCTCTTTACTACTTTGTAATGCTCAGGGGAGCCTAGGCTTTCGGGGTCTCTGTGTCCATCTTTCCAAGATGAAGGTCAAAGAATGGACAGGGCAGCTTACAAGTCGTACATCGACTTCTTTTTCTGTGGCTCTTTTCCCACTTCCATTTTTCCCATTTTAGTCCTTTTAGCTACAGTTTTCCAGTCTATTTCTTGGGGTAGGCGAAAACTTGATTTTAGAAATTAAAACAAAATTTTTTTTTTTTGAGTTGGAGTCTCACTCTGTCGCCCAGACTGGAGTGCAGTGG
>NW_007258909.1:652383-729413 GCF_000164805.1 Carlito syrichta | reverse complement strand
ACTCGAGACCCGCTTGGGCAACTTGGTGAGACCTCATCTCTAAAAAAAAAAACAAAAAACCAAAAACCAAAAAAAACTCCATGTAACATAATTTACCATCTTAACCATTTTTAAGTGGACAATAAGTAGTTTTAAGTATATGTACGTTGTTGTGAAACAGATTGCCAGATCATTTTCTTCTTTTAAAACTGAAACCCTGTATAATTGGCAATAACTTCCCACTTATCCCTCCCCTCAGCCTCTGGTAGCACCATTCTACTTCCTGTTTCTATGAGTTTGACTATTTTAGAGATTTTATATAAGTGGAATCATGCAGTATTTGTCTTTTTGTGACTGGTTTGTTTCACTTAGCATAGTATCCTCAAGGTTCATCCATATTGTGATATGTGTCAGAATTTTCTTCCTCTTTTTCTTTTTTTTTTTTTGAGTCTGAGTCTTACTCTGTTACCCAGGCTGGAGTGCAGTTGCGTGCTCACCACAGCCTCAACCTGTTGTACTCAGGTGATCCTTCCTCCTCAGCCTTCCAAGTAGCTGAACCTACAGGCATGCACCACTCACCCAGCTAATTTTTTTTAATTTATTATAGAGATGAGCTCTCACCAAGTTGCCTAGGCTATTCTAGAACCTGTGGGCTCAGGCAATCCTCTCATCTCGGCCTCCCAAAGTGCTGGGATTATAGGCATGAGCCTGTTATAAGCATGAAAAAAGTGCTGGCCTCTCAAAGTGCTGGGATTATAGGCATGAGCCACTACACCTGATCAGAATTTTCTTCCTCTTTAAGGCTGATTAATATTCTAGTGTATGCATAGACCTCTTTTTGCTTATATATTTATCTGTCAAAGAACATTTGGGCTGCTTCCATCTCTTGGCTATTGTGATATGCTGTTGTGAACATGGGTGTACAGGTATCTCTTCGAGATTCCACTTTCAATTCTTTTGGAGATAGATCCAGAAGTGGAATTGCTGAAGGTAGAGACTGTCTTGGGAAAATTTTTCTGAGGACCTGGCTTCTAATTGCTCTACATCCATTCACTAAATTGGCATTTATTTGGTGCCAGCCATGTTTCAGTCACAGGCTAGGCTCTGGGGATAGAATGGCATAGACAGGTCCCTGCCCTCATGGAGCTGATTTTTCAGCAAGACTGACAATACACAAGTAAGCAATTGAAGAAACAGGATGAGTTCAATGGGTGATCATTGTCATGAAGAAATTGAATCAGGATTCAGCGACAGAGTGATGTGGCAAGTGACTTCTTTACATAGGAAAGGTCTTCCTAACCAGAAAACATATGACCTGAGAACCACAATGTGGGAAGGACCCTGCATGTGTAATTTGGGAAAATACCACTCTGGACCCTGGGGTTTCCTTTAGGTCCTGAGGAGGAAACTAGCTTGGCGTGCATGATCCTAGTGGCTGGAGTACAGTGGGTGTGGGATGGTGAGGCAGATGGCAGGTAGGCAGTGGTCAGATTATCTAGGGCTCCATAGGCTAGGATGAGCTTCTGTGCTAAGTGCAGTGGGAAGCCACTGGGGAGTTTTAGGTAGTGGGGACAGAAAGTATCAGATTTGTATTTAAAACATCTTCCATTGGCTGCTGAGTGGAGAATGGATTGTTGGGGGTTGGAGTGGAAGTAGGAAGACGAGTCTGGAGATAGCTGCAGACATCCAGCTGGAAGATAGTGTCCTTGTCTACAGTGATGCCAGTGCTGATGGAAAGAGGGAGGCAGATTTGGGAGTTAAAAGGACTTGCTGGTAGATTGGATGTGAATTGGGAGAGGGAAATTAACACACAAGCAGACATCGAATACATTTTACATATGACATCTTTGAACTGCATTACCAACCCCATAATCACATTTTGTACATTCAGTGTTGTCCAGCAGAAACATGATGTGAATTGTAAATGTGAACCACATACATCTTTTAAAATTTTCTAAGTAACTGCATTTAACAAATCAAAAGAAACAGGCGAAGCTAATTTTGGAATGTTTTCCTTAACTCAGTACATTCCAAATATTCTCATATCAACATGTAATCAGTGTAAAATTATTAATGAGACTTTTTTCCCCCATTCTGAGTTTGCAAAATATGGTATGCATTTTGTACTTACAGCACATCTTAATTCAACCTAGCCACATTTCAAGTACTCAATAGCCACATATGTCCAGTGACTACCTTATTGGTAGCACAGTTATAGATGAAGGAACAGAGGCTCAGAGAGTGTAAGTGTTTATGCAAGGTTATAGAATTGGGATTTGAACCTTTATTTGACTTTGGCTCCCCGATGCTGTGCTCAGGCTAAAGCCTTCTTGAAGTAAGCAAATCTCATCAGAACAAGTTCCATGGATTTTCCCATATCATATATGTGTGGACATAGGAGCTAACATTTGTTACAGATTTACATTTTCCTTTTCAAAGTGGGTATACCCCAAGTTTCTTTTCGTGACCCTCTTTTTAGCTCCTCTTTTCATTTCATTAGAAAAATGCTAACATCCTCTTTGCCTTCCCTGTATGTTTCCTGTCTGACCACCACATCCTGGGGACCCTGGGAGTTGGGACATCTTTTTTTCCTTTGTGGCATTCTTGTAGCCCCCCCTTTTTCTCATGAGGCCATTCATTTGTTCAGTTGATTGAATGAGTATAATGGGCCTTTGGGATTGGACAAATTTGGATTGGAGTCCCAGGTCCATTGGACGGATGATCTTGGGCAAATTATTTAATTCCCTGGACTTTAGTTTCCTCATCAGCAAACTCAATATAATAATGCCTACCTTTCAAGTGTTATTGTGAAGGTTCTATAAGATGATACATGTGAAGTATCACTCAAAGGAATCAATAATACTAATAATATTAATAAAAATACATGTTGTGTATTGGAGCTTACTGTGTGCACTAGCCCAGGATGCTAACCTTCTCTCCTTTTAATCTCATTATTTTTTTAGGAGTGAAATTGACTAATAATTATGCTTTTTAACCGACCCAATCAGTTCTGTTTCTTATGCAGATAGGAGATCCTGAGGTTTTTTTTACCACTATCCACAGCTGCTGCTTCTTTCCCCTCCCCCTCACTCCTCCCCACTCCCCCCTGCTGTGACACTTCTTCTGGTTCACTTTCAAGTCCGATTTCCATGCTACCCACTCCTTCCCCTAGTGTGAATCTATATCTGCCCTGGATTTGTTTTAAAATAGGAAATGGAAGCCACTATTTGCTGGGAAAGATACATTTCAGATACTTGGATGCTGGTGGGGAAATATTTTTAAAATGTCTTTCTAGAATCCTTAAAAATTCTATGAGCCACCAACAAATTAACTAGGTGGCTGTGGTCTTGGTATATTTCATTTTGATTTTACACTGGGCACCAGCAGGTCTGAGGAGCATGATGATAACAACATTAATGGCAGCTAACTTTCTTGGATTGATTGCCTTGTTCTGGAACTGTGCTAATAACATTGTATCTGTTTTCTCTTTTAATCCTCAAGTCAACTCTTTGAGACAAGTATGTTATTGCTACCACTTTGCAGTTATAGCAAGTGAGTTTCTAAGAAGTCAGTAGATTTGCTGAAGATCACAGTACTAGGATTTGAATTTAAGCCTTATCCCAAAAAGTGTCCTTAGTCACCATCTTTGCTGTTTGTTGGCATTAGACTGGCTCTGCTAAGGGAATTTACTTTACCTTGCAGATGGATCAAGGCCTTCTTTTGAGAGAAGCTTCTCTTGTCTGGTTCTCTTCTTTGCTTCTTTTACTCCAGGAAACTCAGCTCTGAAATGTGACAGATCCAGGTTTCAAATCCCAGCCTGTAGGGCTTTGGGCCAAGCATTCACCTTCTTAGAGTAATTGTGAGGGTTGGAATACAGCATGTTAAAGGTTGAACAGTTCTTGGTCTCAGTGGTGCTCAGTGCAGCGTTATCATTATTATTGTCACCATTTATCTCCTTTTGTTCCTCATGTCCTGTTCTGCTTCTCCTTCTCTACCTTTAACACCCCACAAAGGTTCTCCTTTCCTTTGGAGCATGTCTTTCCTTCCCACTTCCCTAATTTCAGCCTGACTCAGTTCTTTACCTGTCTGTTGGACTTCAGGAAAGGAAGTTCATTTTCAGCTGTGGGTCACTGGGACTGTGGTCATCCTTACACTCCGTTCCTTTCTCAGAGCTGGCTCTGGATCTAACCTCGAGGCACTGCATAGGCCTTCTGAGCAGCCAGCAGGCTGTACTCTTGAAGGATTCTCCAAGCCTGGGAGTGCTGGGCCCCCAAACTAATAGTTGTGTGACCCTGGCCTTTTTCTCTCAAGCAGGGTCCCCATGATTTTCCCATGTCCAGTTTTTTCTTGAGCACACCTGGTCCTACAGTCAATTGCAAGAATCGGATTTGTTTTACTCTCATTTCTCCCTTCGCCTTTAAGGATCCGACCTCCCATCTCTATTTCCCAGCCTGGTTATGATAAGTCCTAACTAGAGCAGAGCTTTAGGCAAGTCCTTTCTCCTCAGTGGCTGCTGTGTCCTCACCAATAAATCGATGTTGTCTCTAGGATTCAGCCTACCTCCTAGGACAGATGCTGAGTCCTAGTGAATTTTGAGGTTGTTTTGTTGTTGAGACACTTAGACTGAGCAGTGGAAGGCACAGCTTGGCTTGGCTAAAATAAAGCTCCATGGAAGCTCTTTGAGCGGCCTGGTGGCTCTATGCATGGGCAGATGGGCCCTTGCCTGGGAGATGATGGGCCCTCGTGGGCCATAGCAGGGCCAGGCCACAGGAGCAGGCTTCCCTGAAGTGGAACATTCAAGGCAATCTTCCTTGCTGCCTTTCTGTTCTTTTCATCCAAGAAGCCAAATACTGTTGGCAAGTGAAAGGATGCTTGGTGACCGTTTCCTATTTTAAGCATGTGCTGGTGCCATGGAGGGGGAAAATCCTCAAAACCCACTGCTTCTGACTCAGGCGCCTTTGGTTTGGCCATAACCACTAGTTTTTCCTCCCTTCCTCCAGCACCCGAGTCATGTCTGCTTTTTCTCAACCACAGTCTGTCTGGGCCACCTTTGGGTTGGCCTGGGCTTGACAGTCTTTGTAAGGAGTTACCCCTTCCTTCCCCAACCCCCACTAGAATGGGGCTCCTGTGTGGAGACTGGGTGAGAGACTTGAGGTTACAAGAGGGCTGGAAGGTCTCACTTGCAAGCACACATCATGTCTTGTATAGGCCTCTGGCCTTGTGTTTAGGACCCTGTGACAACTTTTCCACAGCTAGAGCTATTGAGAATGTAAGTAGTGATGTAGCTAGATGGCTAAGACTGGGGAGATGTGAGACCTGCAGGTGTGTGTAATCCCTCTTCTGCTGTCAGAGTATGAGTTATCTTATTTTCTCCATAAATACCATCACTGCTGTTCAGTATTAATGGTCATTCATCCACCTGCCCATCTACCCACCCATCCATTTACTCACCCATTCATCCACCCATCCACCTGCCCATCCACCCACCCAACCATTCACCCACCCACCCATCCATCAATTCATCCATCCATATTCAACATAGTATAATGGTTAAGGGCATAGACTTTGGAGTTATCCTGTCTACATTTGAATTCCAGCTCTGCCACTCACCAAATATGAGGTCTTGGTTAACTTTTTAAACCTTTCCTTGCCTCAGTCTTCTCAGCTATAAGTAAAATTGATGTAGAAGATAATACCAGAACCTACCTCATAATGTTATAATGGGTATGTAAGTCAATATGCTTAAGGTACTTTCAATAGTGCCTGGCTCATAGCAGTACTATGTAAGTGTTAGCTATTGCTATTATTACATCTGTCCATCAATTTATCTGTCATTTGTCATAATCATTAATACTCTTTAGTAAATATTTCTAGTGTTCGACATCGCAGGCCAGTGGTAGGATTGCACTCCCTGCCTCCCTTGGGTAGATGGGGTCATATGAGTAGTTCTGACCAGTGAGTTGTGATCCAAAGTGATGCATGTCACTTTTATGGTAGAGCATTTAATTGCTGGTTCTAGACTATCCAGAACAATCTTTGAGTTATGGCTTTTCTATCAACCTGTTCCTGGAGACAGAATAGTTTCCCTAACTGACCTGGCATGAACCTGTCATATGAGAGAAAAACTTTTGCTTATTTGGTGGTTATCACTGTAGTAGAACCCAGCTATGCTCTGTCTCTGTCTCTCTCATCTGTCTATTAACTATCTGTGTACAATAATACCATTCTCATTTTATTTCCTTTAACTTTTCTTTATAGCACCTATTACTAGCTGGCAATTTATTTATTCATCCATCCATCCATCCATCCATCCATCCATCCATCCATCCATCCTCACTCTGTCACACAGGCTGGAGTGCAGTAGCACGATCACAACAATCATGACTCATGGTGGCCTCAACCCCCTGAGCTCTGGAAATCTTTCTACCAGCTAATTTTTTATTTTTATTTTTGTAGAAGAAAGGTTTCACTATGTTGCCCAGGTTGGTTTCTAATTCCTGGGCCCAGATGACAGTCTACCTGCCTTAGCCTCCCTAAGTGCTGGGATTATAGGCATGAGCCACTGTGCCTGGTCTACTAGCTGGCATTTTCTTATGTATTTATTTGTTAGTTGTTAATTATAAGAAACATTCTCTATGAGAAAGGGACTTATTTAGTCACTTCTCTAATTCTAATATTTAGAATGGTGCTTCACTCATATAGACACTCAGTACGTATTCTTTGAATGAATAAATCAGTTAATTAATGGACCCCTTTGACTTTTAGGAAGTTCTATTGAACCCAGCATTCTACAGCTCCTTGGAAATCCTGATTGAGGCATTTAATGTTTGAGAAGGAACACACTGACCTTTCACTCTCTAATTTCTTTTTTTTTTTTTTTTTTGAGTTGGAGTTTCGCTCCATCACCCAGACTGGAGTGCAGTGGCCGCTCCCGGCCATCGCAGCCTTGACCCACTGGGCTCCAGTGATCCTTCCGCCTCAGCCTTCCGAGTAGCTGGAATTACAGGCACGCGCTACCACGCCCAGCTGATTTTTGATTTATTGTAGAGATGAGGTCTCACCAAGTTGCCCAGGCGGGTCTCGAACCCACAGGCTCAGGCAATCCACTCACCTCAGCCTCCCAAGAGCGCGGCCTTACAGGCTGAGCTACCGAGCCTGGCTTCACTCTCTAATTTTATTGCCTGAATCAAGAAACATTTCCTTGAGATAGACCTCACGGTCTCTCTGTAAACCTCCTAATACCCTTAGTTGATTGCAAGAAGCTGCCCTGAGCCCTGTGAGACAGTTCTTCCCCAGATCAAGGCTCAGTCCTTTTGCTTGGAATGTGTAGAGGTCTTTAATCTTACCGTGACAGCCGTTGCCCAGAACAGGACACCTTTGTAAGTCTAGCATGCCTTTTGACACTTCTTTGAAGCCAGAAGAGACATTCCCTAGGAACCTTAACTATTTTTGGAAACAAAATGACCCATGCCATACTGAAGACTTAGGAGGCTGGTCACTTCCAACTATGCTTCCTGTCTTTGTAACTCTCAGCCATGGGGGCTGAGGGACAAGCTCCAGTGCCAGTGCCTGTGCCTCCACCTGCTTTATTCCTGGTTAGTTGCTCTTTTGATACCCTCATTGGCTCTTTCCATGGTACCCCCTGGACTCGCCTCTGTTGAACACTTACCCCCCTCCCACCTGAAGAGGAACCTGATTTTCTCCTGGGCACATCATCCCCTCAGGAATTTGCTTTCCTGTTGTCTGTGTTTCTGCTTCCTGGAGATCCCACTTGGTTTAAGAGCTCACGTGTAAGAATCATATTAAATGACCATTCTTCTCTCTTGCTTTTTCCTCACTTGCATCTGAAGGCCACCACTTCCCCTATTTACTGAAGACATTGGGATCTGATCGATAATCTTCTTTCCTATACCAGTGTCTACCATAATTTTAGGATATTTCTAGACCCATGAATGCATGCCTTTCAGCATCCTAGCCTTTTAATTGATGTACTCCCTTACTTATCTCCACTTCCAGAACCTCTTTAGGAAACAGAGATGTACAAAAAGATGTACTGGGAGGGCCATTATATACAGTTATTTATAACAGGGAATAATTGTAAATATCCAAACTGCCTAGTAGGCAAATAATATTAAAGCATGTGATAGACTATTATACTCATGAAAATATTTATTGCCTTCCTTGGAAAAATGATCGTGATATATGACTAGATAGGAAAAAAAGCAGGTTATGAAATGGGATGTTTATTCTTATGTATGTATCTATGCCTAGAGAAAAAACTGAAGGAACATATGATATTATTTGCTCTTATATGCGCTTATCAATGAGTAGTAAAGCTATGAGTGGTATTGCATAGTGATATTGCATATATACATACACATTGCATATACACATACATGTGTATGTGATATTGCATATACACATACACATTATGTATGTATATATGAATATAGGTGCATGCATCTGTGTTCTCTTGTTGAGCATATGATGATAAATATTATTTTTGAAAATAATGAAATACATAAGCAAGGGGTAGGGTCTCTTTTGAGCATTTCCAAAAATTCTTTGCCCAATTTTCTATGTTGGGCATATCTGTAAGAAGTATAGAGGTTTGTCAGGGGTTATTTATTTATTTAATTATTAATAAATTTTTTAGAGACAGAATCTCACTCTGTCCCCTAGGCTGGAGGGCAGTGGCATGATCATAGCTTACTGTAACCTCAAACTCCTGGGCTTAACCTCCTAAGTAGCTAGGACTAGAACCATGCACTACCAGGTACATGCTATTTTAAAATTTTTTTGTAAAGATAGGGTCTCGTTATGTTGCTCAGGTTGGTCCCAAATTTCTGTCCTCAAGTGATCCCCCACCTTGGCCTCCCAAAGTGCTGGAATTATAGGTATGAGCCATTGTGCCTGGCAAGAATTGGTACTATTATTTATTCTACAATCCTCAGTTCAACAAAGAAGGATGAGGCATGAGTTTTTAATCAGAGAAACTTGTCCGTTGTGGTGATTTCAGCTCTAGCTCCAATGCCCAGTTTATAAGGGACTGTGTTGCTTTGAAAGACCTGGTGAGGTTGATGAGCATCTTAATAAAGCCATCTGTGAAAGAGAATGTCGCATGTCTGTGCATCACATTGACCCAGGGCAGAGTTTTTACCAAAGACAGCACAGAAATTTTGCATGCTCGGACCAGAAGGGAATTTGTCAGTGTTTAGCTTGGCTGACATCCCACACCCTACCTTCTTGTGCAGTTAGAATCCCTTCTAGTGTAATGTGTGAAAAACCATAGGCCCCCTGCCCACGCCCTCCCAGAGCTGTATCACCAACAGCTTTCAAGTGTGTGCAAATTGGGAGACGGCTGGATCCCACAACTCCCTGTGACATTTGCTGAAACAAATGCCTGTTAATAAGTGGCATGATTCCCTTAGTCTCAGTGATAAAGATGTACCCTGTTACTGGGAGCCCTTGGGAGAGATCTTTGTTCAGGGCCTTAACACTCATTTTAATTGGGGGTAGACAGATGTCCTGGGAAAGCTTACATTCCCCCTCCTCCCCTTCATCTCAATAAGAGTGCTATTTCATAGCACTTTGCTCTTTGCTCTTCTGTGCCTTATGCCCTGGACTTTAAAGATGACAACATGGGTGGTTAAAAAAGCTCTGTTGCTTCAGGATGCAGTGTCAGCTGATTTGGTGGATTAAATCGTTTTAAGGTCATGAGCTTTAATTCTTACTTCAGTGATTCTCAAACCTTGTTTTGTAAAGCCCCAGAGCTTTTATCTCAAGGGATGAGCATGTTATTTCCAAGACACCAACGTTATTCCTACTTCATATTAATAAAAACATTACAATATACATTGTCTTTTTGATGTGATTTTTGAATTCAGAGCACTCACATTCCCATTTATCTGGTCTTCGTTCAAAAACCCTATGTGAGTGAGTCAGCAGATAGTCTTATTTATTATTTTGTTCAACACATTTTTTTGAGTGCCTACTGATACATGACACTGAACAAAAAGAAAAAATATCAGTTCTTATGGGATCTTAACACAGCCTGAAGGAATATATTGGACCCATTTTGCAGAGGTAAAAAATCATGGCTCAGAATGGGGAAGAGAATTCTGAAATTGGACATCAGGTTAGCGTCAGAACTAGATTTTTATATCCATTTCTATAAGGTGAACTTAGAATAGCTCTATGTTTAATCTTGAAATACGGGTGGTCTGCTGGGCATAATGAAAACCTTGCTGAGATCTTTGGGCAATTCCCCTCTAGTTCCCTACCCGAATCCTTCCTCTTCTCCTCAAAGAAATTCTGAGAATGTCCAAATAAAGAGTAAATAAAGGGAAAGGTAAGAAGGAAACATGAGAGGGAAAGGCTGGAGGTGCAGAATGAGACTTGGAGAATAGAAGGGAGGAGCCAGGACAGCTTGCTGGACTTGGGCATGGCATGAAGGCCTTTGTCATCAATATGGCTGTCTGTTCCAGCTCTTTTTCCATTTTCTTTTCCCAGCTGTGCTGCCTAGCACCATGCTTAGGCTGGTTTAACAGAGATTATAGTAGGAGGATTTTCTAACATCCATGCCTGGATTACCCCTTATCTGATTCCTTAGCAGTGGCCTTCGGTGTGCACAGAGTATTCCAGGTTCAGATTCCTGAGTAGTTCAATGACTGTTTATAAGCTCTGACTTATGTTCAATGCAGAAAACATGAAAAAGCATTAAAAAAAGGAAAAAGTCACCTGGCATTGTTAACATTTTTATGTCATTCCGTATTTTCCTGTGCATATAAATATGAGTACTTCTTCTTTTTTTTTTTTACAAAAACAGTCTCATGTCATATTATTGTTTTATAGTCTTCTTTTTTTATACTAGATGATATATTGTAAACATTTTACCAGATCAAATCTTTTTCTACAGGATGATTTTTAATGACTGCTTAGATTTTCATTGAATAGCTGTATTAAAATTTTCCTAAGCAGCTTCTTTTATTTATCATTATTTAACCATTGTTATAAAGAACATATTTGTATATTTATTTTTATGGAAGGCTATTTCTGAATATATCCTAGGGAAAATTCATATATTAGCTTTTGCTATGCAATAAACCATCCTGCAACTTTGTGATGTCCAACAACTATTTATTTAGCTCTGCAGTTCTGCATTTTGGGCCAGGCAGTTCTGTTGGTCTAGGCTGGAATCAGTGGGTATAGGCTACGTTTGCTCATGCATTTGCAGTCAGCTGGTAGATTGCTTGGGATGATTGTGGTATCTCATCTTCCATCAGGCCAGGCTCATTTTCATAGCAGTTGGAGTTGCAAGAAAGGCAAACCCTGATGCACAAGCTTTTTTTTTACATTTTTGCTTGGATCACTTTCATTTTTGTCCCATAGGCCAAAGTATATGACATGGCCAAGCCCAGAGCCAGTCTGAGAAAACATTACCAAAGGGCATGGCTACTAGAGGCATGAAAATATTAGAACCATTATTGTAGTCAGAATTGGAATTTCTGGGTCAAAAAGTATGGCCATTTATTATTTATTTTTTTATTTTTTTCAGTTGGAGTCTCACTCTGTTGCCCAGACTGGAGTGCAGTGGCTGCTCCCGGCCACCACAGCCTCAACCTGCTGGGCTTCGGCAATCCTTCCGCCTCAGCCTTCCAAGTAGCTGGAACTACAGGCGCGCGCTACCACGTCCAGCTAATTTTTTGATTTATTGTAGAGATGACGTCTCGCCAAGTTGCCCAGCCAGGTCTTGAACCCCCGGGCTCAGGCAATCCACTCACCTCAGCCTCCCAAGGTGCGGGATTACAGGCAGAGCCACCGAGCCCGGCTAGTATGGCCATTTTAAAGACTTTTGTTGTTAGATTGCTCTCCAGAGAAGTTGTAACTAATTTGCAACCCTCACCTAGAGTCTGTGTATTTCCAAATTCTCATGATCACTGGATATAATCATTGCTTTAATTTCTCCCTGGAAACTAACATTGTTGCTTTTGAGAAATATATACTTTGTGAGGGAAGCCATCTTAAATATTCCAGTTCCTAGGTGAAAGCACCTGCATGCATGCAGCAGCTGACACCACATGAAACTGAAGAACCACCTGGCTGAGCTCAGCCAATCCACAGAACTGTGAGAAAAAAGTTTATTATTTTTTTTAAATAAGCAAAAGAAAAATACATGCTCACTGTAAAAACCTGAAGCAATGTGTGACCTTTATCCTTAATATCTTCCCTAGAACTTGATTCATTTTGGCATTCTCTTTTACTTTGATGTTGGATTAAATCTATTTATATTATATTTAGTCTATAGTCATTGGTGAAATTTGTATGTAGTTTTCGTTGGTCTGCTATCTTTGACAAGTTTTGGCTATTTTCATCAAAGCATCTGGGAAATCTTTTTTTTTTTTTTGCTTAGGAAAAATCTAAAGGCAAATGATTTAAAATGTTTATTTAAAAGTTTGGGTTAATTTGCCATACCCTCTCCCCCAAATAAAACAACTTTTGGGCCTATTACCTTTTCCGGGGTTAGTGATTTAATTATTTTTCCAATATACTCTATGATCATTTTTGATACACTTTTAAATGTGTTATGTTTTCTTAAGGATAATCATTTGATTGAATTTCTAATTTATTAGCATAAAACTATATATATTATTCTGTAGTGATGTGAAAAATTGCCTTGCCATCTGCAATTCTGTCTCTTTTCTCATTCTTACTGGGAAGTTCCTATTTTTATTTTTTGAAGTTTTTCTTGATGAGCTTTGCCAGATAACTACTGTCTTATTTTTCCCTTCAAATTACCACCCCTTAAATTTATTCTTCATTTCTGTTTTTCCTGTTTCCATATATGTTAATTTCTGCTTCGTTTTTCATTCTTTCTTCAGTTTCTTGAGCTTCCTAGTTTCTTGAACTGAATGCCTCTATATACTTTGAATTATATCTACTGATTGTCAAAATTTGGATAGTATGTGAGTCTCCCACTATGATAGTGATTTTTTTCAACTCGTGTATTTTTTTTAAAATTTGCTTTGTGTATCTTGAATGTATTTTTATGTTATAGGAGCCAGAGTGTCATGATTTTGCAGCCTTCATTGTAAAGTCAGATAGATCAGAGCTCAAATTCTCCTCTGCTACTTACTGAATGATAAACCAGTTTTAAATTCTTCTAAAAGCTTGGTGATCATAATAATGCCAGTGTTACTTCATTTTGATACTTAAATTAAATGATATAATCAATGTAAAGTGCTTAACATAATGCCAGGGACAAGGAACACACATAATTATTGGTTTTGTTATTACTGATGTACCCTTTATGAATACAAAATACCCATCTTTGTCCTGTGTACTATCTTGTGCCTTAAATTTTGTCTGATATTAACATTTTCACTCATGACAGCTTTTCCCATTTTTTCATTTTCATTTTGGATAATTTTATTTTCAGCAGGTCTCTTGTGAACCATGTATGTTTGAAGTCTATTTTTTCCCTCAAAATTATGAATCTTTGTCTACTAATGGGATAATTCATTCATTCACATTTTAGCAAGACATAGCATTTGGCAGACATTTACTGCTTCCCTCTCCCAATTCACTCTTCTGCCTTTGAAGATTTTAGAACCAAAATTTATGAGAAAATTTAAATATATTTGATTTCACGTGAATTATTATCAACACATGCATTATTTCATGTGATTCAAGATGTTTTTGAGATGTGACCCCTAAAGTTTGCTTATTTCATTTTCAACTTTTAATTATTTTTGGACACATTTCTTTCTTATTGACTTAATTGATTCATTCAATCAACAAATATTTGTTGAACACATACTGTATGCAGGCACTATGCTAGATGCTGGGGAAAATATGTGTTGTAGATCTGCTGTGTCTTCACTGAACCTACATTTAGAGGATGAGAGAGACAAAAAATATGAACAGATAGGCTGCAAATTAAAACAAATATTTTTAAAAAGCCAATAAGGGTCTCAAGGAGAGAATAGCAAGCATGCATGAAGATACCTATTTAGGAAGTTAGTGGGATGGTACTTTCTGTGAAGGTGATATTAAACTAGCACCTTAAGGAAGAAATGGCATTAATTGTGTGATGAGAGGAAGAAGGGCATTTTAGGCAGAAGGGCCAGCATGTGCAAAGGCCCTGAGAGAGGAAATAGCTTTATTCTAAAGTTTCTGTATAAATTCCTTTTTAAAAATACTCCACAATTAGCTTTTGATTAAAGGAATACACACAAGTACAGTTAATCTTTTGTAGGCTAAGCCAAATAAAGAGTTGGAAAATGCTTCTAAGTGTCATCTGGAAAGCTTTTCATTTGTCTGTCTGTCCGTCCATCCATCCATCCATCCATCCATCCATCCATCCATCCATCCATCCATTCATCCATCCATCCATTCATCCAGTAAGCATTTATTGAGTGCCTACTATGTGTCAGGACCTGTGCCAGGTGTTGATCATGTAAATAATTTAAGCACCTCCTGGAGTGTAGAGCCTAGTTGTGTAAACAGGCTGGAGGGCCCATGAGGATAAAGCTCGGTGCTTCTGATGGAGTGAGATGGACCGGGGATGTGGGGAAGGCATGCATGCTGCGCTCTGCAGAGTCCTTAGCAGGGAGGGGGTGGTGGGAGAGAACTGAGAGCAACTCCTGCCAGATGGCTTCATTCTTTCCCCTGAAGGAAGTGGGGACTTCATGCTGTGATGTGATACACAAGAACAGTGTTTCCTGTGGGTTTGCAAGGGCATTTTGAATCTAAGGACTACAGCTCGTTGATGTGTGAAAGAATTTTTTTCTTCTTCTTCAGACTTTGTGAAGGCATAATCAGACCAATTTTATAAGTCTGGAAAAAGGTACTTAGGGTGAATTTAAATGCACACAGTGTAGTGGCTGGACCCTTAACCAAATACAGCTGTCACCTGTTTTTGGGGGGGCAGTTTCTAGGCATCCACTCTTGGTTCATTTAGCTGTCACCTGATAGCTCATATCCTCCAGTTCCTGGAGCTGACCAGTTCTCTGCAAATGACCAGATTCTCATATCAAATCCTGTCTGATTTGACCCTAAGTTCCATAAACTTTACTGTCTTCAACTGTAGGGTGAGGAGAGAATTAGACTACTTGATCTCTTAAGACCTTACCTATCTTTGAAGTTCAATCATTCATTTGTCCTTTCTTCCTTTCTAGCTTTCCAACTACCTCCCACCCTCTCTCCTTCCCTCCCTTCCTCCCATCCATCCACCCACCCATCCATCCATCCATTCATCCATCCATCCACCTACCTATGTATCCATCCAATATTTGATTGAGTGCCTACTATGTACCAGGCACTGTGCTAGGTTCTCACCCAGCGGTCAGCTAATTAGACACAGTCTCTCCTTCCTGGAGCTTTCCATTTAATAAGGGAAACAGAAAAACAAATGGTCACAGATAATAATATAATTATAGTTATGGTAAGTGCTATAAATGAGAAGAATAGGGTGGGTGAGCATGCATATCAAGACCATTTGTCTTGAGGGTCAGAGAAGTCTATCTTGACAAAGTGACATTTAAACAAACACTAGGTGAAGATTGGCAGGAAAGCATCCCAGGCAGAAGGCACAGACGGTGCAAAGGCCCTAGGATAGGAAGGAGCATGGTAACATCAAGGAAGGTAAAAAAATACGAGTAATAATAGCAGCTACCACTTAATAAGAACCTACTATTTGTCAAGCACTGCCATCCTTAACTGTGTGATATCGATCAAGTCATTTAATCTTCTAGCATTTAGTCTGTACATCTAGAATATGGGTTGATAATGATCATACTTACTTCATTGGGTTGTTGTGGGGATCCAATGAAGTGATATCTGTGAAGTACTTAACCCTATACTTGCTTCATGGTAAACATCCAAGAGGTAGTAGTGGTTTATTTTGTTTTTATGAATGGTATTGTGTAAGAAAGAGCTCATTTTGGGGCTCAGGGCTTGTCTTTGAGTCTGTTGATGTTTTCTTTGTGAGGGTCATTCTTGGAGTTTCTGCAGAAGTGGAAGTCACTCAACATGGTCAAACATAAAACTATTGCTTTTCCATCTGCTCCTATGGAAAGAGGAGGTAGATATGTCAGCCACCGCTTGGCCTTCATGCAGAAGGCACATTGGAGATTGGCTGTTGGCATTTGCAACATTGGTTGGCATTACAGAAGGTCAAGGGTAATAATGATCAAGGAGTAGTTTAAGGGAAACTACATTCCATTCCTTATCTATTGGTAAGACCAATATATTCCCTGTTTTTTAACTGAGGGAATGACATCTCCCCCAAATGTCTCTGCTGAGAGTTGGGACCATTTCCCTGTTAACAAGTAGCAAGTAGCAACTTACTGAGTAAACAGAAAGGTAGAAGTGCTTTTTCAGCATTCAGAAAGTTGGAGTGCCAAACTGTGTATATGTAAATATTTGAAACAAGCCTTGTAAATTACTTTTGTTCATTTGTAATTATTTATCTGTGAGAACTTTTTGTATGTTATTAGATATGGAGAGAGAAGGAAATAAAGAAGACACAATTATTACTCTTTGGGACTCATAATCTAACGAGGGCGATTTTGCTCCCTGGCAGCATTTGGCAATGTCTGAAGACATTTTATTTGTCACAGCTTGGAGTGGTGAGGGTTGCTGCTGGAATCTAGTGGGCAGAGGCCAGGGATTCTGCTAAACAAATAAAATGTGTAGGACAGCTTCACAACAAATAATTCTGCAGTTCAAAATGTCCATAGTGCCATGATTGAGAAACCCTGGTCTGACTGTCTATGAAGTACCACTTTTGCAAAGCCAACTGAGGGATATCAGTTCTTAAGCAATTATGTTTTATAGGGAATTGTGTGTATATGCGTACATGTGTTTAAATGTGTTGATGTAAATTGATAACCTCCTTTATCTTCTTTTCCTAGGTATTTTTAGTTATCTATTATCAATTAAAATAGTTTGTGTCTGAATATATAATGTAAAGTTTGCAATCTTATAGGTACAACAAGGTATACAGTGAATAACAAATCTCCCAGGCCTGTACCCAGGCCTTCGATAATCCTCTCTGGAAGAATACCACTGTCACTAGTATCTCATGTAATAATAGAGAGAGGGTCCACATATGAATCTTAGACTCTTAGTAACCTTACACACATTTTTTGCTTGTTCCTTTTTTTTCTTTTCACTTGATGATGTAACCTGGAGATGTTTTCATATAGGCACATATAAAGCTGCCTCATTCATTGCAACATCTGTGCAGTGTTTCTTTATGCGTATCTCCTTGTATCTAACTGTGGACACACATGTGCAAACATGTCTATCCTCCAAAGGTCTGCACGTGGAATTTCTGGGCTAAAAAGTCATGTATCTTTTATATTTGGCTAGAGACTTCTGACAACAGTGGTGTCTAATCCTGTGTGCCCTGCATTCTTCTTGTGTCCCATGTCTAGTTTTTCTTTTCTTTTTCTGCTGAAGTGCAGTGGCACAATCCTGGCTCACTATAGCCTCACCCTTCTGGGGCCAAGTGATCCTCCTGCCTCAGCCTCTCAAAGAGCTGGGATTATAGGTGTGAGCCACCGTATCGGGCCAAGTCTTTCTTGACCCTCCTTTTCTCCTGTGGGGTTCCTGAGCTGAAAGGGTCATCTCTACTTCTACCCCCATTGGAACAACTTTCTATAATCTACAAGATTATTATGATTTTTTCTAATCAAAATGCGGTTCCCAAGGATGGTTTGAAAATATTAATTGTGCCTGTCATTCCAAGGCTCTGAGAATGTGAGGGTCAGGGTATAAAATCTTTCTGAATTGCTCATAGTTCCTATGGCGGGTGGCTCAGCAAGAGCCTCTGTCTGTAGCCAGTCCTTTGTGATCGATTGTACCCACCCCATTCCCAATGGGCTGTATCCTGAGGGTAAGTAGAAAGCATGGGCTCTCTTGTTTTAAAAAAATCTTTAACTCAACGAGGGCGCCTGCTGCTTGATTGGGAGTATGTCGGCATTTAGAGCCTGCTGGCTGCAATCTCACTATGCAGACTGGAAGTTGTGGGGTGTTTTTATCGGCAGGAAACAGCTTTGAGAGCGGAAGGGGAGGGAGAGTAGATGGATAGATGAGGGAATTAGAAGAGAAGGAAGCTGTGGGAGAAATGTCTTCTTTTAAAGACAGACAAGGCGGATTTCTCCTGCCCATCTTTTTGGAATGCCAAGTAGGAATTAAATGGGAAGTTGGGTTGCTTCTGCCACACCTGCCCAGCAACCAGCCTTACCAGGTTTCCTGAGTTGCAGACTGTTGTCTAAACTTGTGAGGGTCTCCTCCTTGAGGTCTCTTGCAGGAATTGAATGGTGGCAGCATTTTTCTCTGAAGTCCCAAAGATTCAAGTGGCCAAGAAGGCACCCTGTAATGACCATTCCCCAGCACTGGAAACCACAGAACTCACTCTGCGCTGGCAAATACATACTCTTGAGATCTCAGAGCTGGTGCAGACAGATACTGTGGCTGGGTGTGTATATCTTATTTGTGTGGTTTTCCAGCTCCTGTAACAGTACCTGGTACACAGTAGGCACTCAATAAATATTCTCTGAAGAAAGAGATAACTTGATGGCAGATAAAGGACTGGGTCTGTCGAATTTGATTATAACTCACAGTCAGTTGGTAAACTGCTTCACTGAGCAGAAGAAGGCAGCTTGGAGGAACCCAGGGGTGTGCAGGGTGGAATGGGACTCTTACCTGTGTGGACAACATGATATTGTTTCTGAAATTTAGGTTCCTCTGCTGATAAAGGAGAAGGCCTCAGGAGAAAATATTTGCCTCTGTCTTTACAGAAAACTTTTTGGAATAATTTTACATTTTCAAGAAATTTGCAAAACTATATAGAGAGTTTCTTTGTATACCCCTCACCAGTTTTCCCTTATGGCTAACATCTTATGTAATCATGGTACATTTGCCCTTGCCATTTCATTGGGCAATCAAAAATTCTTTGAGAATTCACCAGTCACTTCAATTTGGATCATCACCATCATAACTATCATAACAAAATGGTAATAATAATATTGGTAGTAGTGGAGGTAAACAGCTAAGATAGTACTTATTCTGTGCCAAGCACTGTTCTAAATGCTTTTCCTTCACTTATTTGACCCTTTCAGCATCTTGTGAGGTATACACCCTGTTATAACAGTTCCCATTTTGCAGATGGGTAAGCTGAGGCATAGTAGTTCAGACAGAGAGGTGGCAAAGTTAGCATCTAGCTAGTATTTGAAACCTAAGTTATGTGCCTCCAGATTTCCATTCTTCACCATTTTTTCCTACATAGTGGTGGTAATCTCTTGATGATGATATGTTCGGGAACTGGGCTCAAAGTTTTACTTGTGTTATTTCTAAACCTTCCCCCGACTCAGAGTTGTGGTAAAGAGAACTGCTTTTATTGTCCTGCTTCGGACAAAAATACATGGCTCCACGCTTTTGTGAGTAGGATCCGGAAGAGAACTTTAGTTTGTGTGTGTGTGTGTGCCCATATGTGTGGGGGAGTGATTGAGCCTCTCCTGGTTTCTGTCCTAGTTTTTCCCCCAAATGTATTTAGACAGGTCAGCTCTGTACATCTAGGCACTGGTATTGCTACAGAACTTCTCTTCCAACAGTGGCAAAGACTAAAACTTGATCAGAACATGAACAATCAGAACTGCCTTAATTTTTTTTTTTTTTGAATTGGAGTCTTACTCTGTCACCCAGGTTGGAGTGCGATGGCATGATCATGGTTCACTGCGGCCTCGACCTCCTAGGCTCAGGCGATCCTTTCACCTCAGCCTCCCGAATAGCTGGGACTACAGGTGCATGCCGCCAAACCCAACTAAGTTTTGTATTTTTTGTAGAGGCGGAGTTTCACTATGTTGCCCAGGCTGGTCTGGAACTCCCGAACTTAAGCAGTCTTTTCTCCTTGACCTCCCAAAGTGCTGGGATTACAGGTATGAGTCACCGGGCCTGGCCAGAGTCTCTTTATTTTGAAAGCCAAAAAAACAAAACAAAACAAAAACAAAAAAACTTCCATTAATCAGCAAGTACATGTCTTGGGAATATAAGATGCTAAATGATTCCTGCCCCAGATCTTTCAGATAACTGGGAGCGAAGTGAGTATAAAAGTAAATGCTGAACCATGGGTTTTGGATTGGATGGAGAATGTCTGGAATCAGCCTGTAATCCCGCACCTTGGGAGGCTGAGGTGAGTGGATTGCCTGAGCCCACAGGTTCGAGACCCGCCTGAGCAACTTGGTGAGACCTCATCTCTACAATAAATCAAAAAATTAGCTGGGTGTGGTAGCACGCACCTGTAGTTCCAGCTACTTGGAAGGCTGAGGCAGAAGGATCGCTGGAGCCCAGCAGGTCGAGGCTTCGGTGGCCGGGAGCGGCCACTGCACTCCAGTCTGGGTGACAGAGTGAGACTCCAACTCAAAACAAATAAACAAACAAAAAAACAAATCAGCAGTGGGATTGTTCTCAGGGATGGGAGATACTTGAACTCATTTTCCACTCAGGATGCAGCATGTGGCTCCCACTGCCTGGAAGAGTTTTCCCTTTTCTCTTCAAATGATGAACTCTTCCCCTTTAGTCTCAGCTTAAATGTACCTTTCTTCAGTTGGCATTTGCTGACATCCTGTCTAAAGTTCCTTCAGATATTTACTAGGACTTTAGGCTTCATGAGGCCAAGGACCTCTGTTTTGTTCACTGCTGCATCCTCTGGTGCCTAGGACCTTGCTAGACACACAATAGACCTCTATTGAATTTTTGTTGATTAAATGAGTGAGTAATCCATTTCAAGTTCTCATTTGTGTCTGCCTTAGACCTTGCACTATTTGGCATTAGCTTATCTGTTTCCTTGAGGATGGCCTGATTCCCTCATGAGCCATAACTCTACAAGGGCAGTGGGTGTGTCTGCCTTTAGGCCTGGCCTATGGTTAAGGGTGTAGGTTCTGGGGGTAGATTCCCTTAGTTCAAATCCCAAGTTTTCTACTTTCTGGCTATGTGATTTTTTGGCAGTTGCTGAGCTTCTCTGTGTCTCATCTTCCACGTATGCACAAGAGAGATAATAACAGCATATATCATATGGGATTGTTGAAATAACCCAGTAAGCTTTAATATTTGTTAAACCATTTAGAAGCATGCCTGGCGTATAGTAAGTGCTCATGTCAGTTATTGCTAGTGCTTAAAAAATATCTGGGATTTAAAGGTTGGGGATTTTTACATAAAAGGCACTTTTCCACTTTGAGTGGTAAAATCTCCCCCAAGGAAGAGGCAAGGACAGATGGAGATGATCTGAGAGGCCAGAGAAATTCTTAAAACCAGGCTGTTTTTATTTCTCTCTATTGTCATGGAAAAGGCCAGTTTCTAGCATGCCTGGTGTTTCTTCTCCTCACTGTTTTCTACATTTCCTTCTTTGCATTGGCCGTTTTTTTTTTTTTAATAAAAAAAAATAGCACAGCTCGGAATCTTGCTTGCTAACTTGCTGCTGGGATGTGGGATTGAGCGTTTCCATTTAGAGAAGCAGCCGGCTCTGGAATGCAGCCTCGGGGCTGCCAGGCTGACTCTGAGGGCCGAACAGGCCAGGAATGCACTTTGCAGCTTGCACTGAGTTGGGCCTTGGGTTCGTGGAATTTCTTCTCTCTTCTTACTTATATATGTCAGTTTAAACAATAATTATACCAGCAATACATACTCTTGATGATAATGGGAAACAGTACAATACATTCCAACAGACAGCAGCTTGAAGAGGAAACCTCTCTTCTGTCGTAGACATTTCTTTCCTTAGGATCCCACTCCCTACTTCCAGAGAAGGTTGCTTAGACATGTCCATTTAAATGAGAATCTTGGATAAACAAGGAATAATTGTTTAGTATAAGTATGCCCCCAATATTGCGTGGCACAAACTTATACTAAAATATGATTCATTTTAATGTGATATTCAGATTTAACTGAGTGTTCTGTAGTTTTATTTGCTAAATTTGACAACTCTAAGAGCTTCTTCTGTTACCAGTTTCCTATATTTTCTTCCAGTAATTTTCCAAGCATGTGCAACCCACAGTATCTTGACAGACTTCCTCCTGCTGTAATTCCCAGCACCTAGAACAGTGCTTGAGACATTGTAGGTACTTAATCAATACTGGCTAAATGGATGATTGAATCTGCACCTACTCCAGTTTTCTTCACTTTTGAGTGATGTAGAGAGCTGCCTCATTTGTTTCTAATGTATTTAACCTGTCCTCTGACAATAGGCATTGGTGCTCTTGAGAGTCTTGTGCTCTTACAAACAATATGGTAATGAACATTATTGCTTGCATTTATCACTGTGAGTTTGGGGATGTGTGCAAGGTTGAGTTAGCATTGGAATCATTTGGATGAAGAGTATGTGCTTTACAATGTGACTTGATGCTGCTGAATTGCTTTCCATGGAGGGTCTGTTCACACTTCCTTCAGACATCTTGCTCCCCATGTTTTAACACAGAATATTATCAAACTTTTCATTTTGCCAATCTGATCAGTGAAAAACTAGTAGCTCACTGTCATCTTAATTTTTATGTTTGAAAGCTTTCTTTTTCTGTGAGCTTTCTTTCTTTTGCTTTTTCCCCTACTTTTTAAAAATTGTTTTTTAACAAGTTTTTGCTAGCCTGGCATAAGTTTCATATGTAATAGTATATAAAATTGGTTTTCAACTTTGAAAAATTGATTTACCATGGAGTTTTTTTTATTCCATAGGCATTTAAAAATTCTCCAATAGCTGAATATATGAGTCTTTTCTTCCACATAGTCTACCTTTTGTGTCTTGAGGCCTCTTCCTCAATGAGATTATAGAGCAATTCACCCATATTTTCTTTTACTACTTGAACTTTTTTTTTTTTTGCATTTAAATCTTTAATCCATCTGGAATTTATTTTGGTTTTAGGAGGGAGGTGAGGATCTAGCTTTATTTTTTACCAGATGGCCAGCCAGTTGTCCCAATACCATTTATTGAATAATCCATCGCTTCCCACAGAATTGAAATGCCGCCTTTATCATATATTAAATTGTGGAGGAGGGATTTTGTACTCATTTTCTGACAGCCTCTGGAGCCAGCTAGGCATCAAGGATTTTAGGGGTTTCAGCCGGCTAGCGGCAGAGATCCTGACTTAAGGACAGCCACGATTTATCCAGTCAGAAATACCATGTGTAGGGGAAGTGGGTTTTCTGGGTGGGGATGGGGTTCAGGGTAGGAAAAAGTGAGTGTCCCACGAGGAGAGGGATTTAGAGTTCTATTTCTCAGCCTCAACACTGTGGACAATTTGGGCTGGGTAAGTCTTTGTTGGGGGCTGTCCTGGGTAATGTAGGACGTTTAGTAGCATCCCTGGCCTCTACCCAGTATCAACTCTTACCTTAATTTGTATTTTCCTTTTCTTTCTTTCTTTTTTTTTTTATTGAGGCAGATTCTCACTCTGTCACCCAGGCTGGAGTGCAGTGACATGCTCACGCCCGCTGCAGCCTTGACCTGCTGGGCTCAGGTGATCCTTCTGCCTCAGTCTTCTAAGCACCTGGAACCACAGGTGCAAGCTGCCATCATGCCGGTTAATTTTTTTGATTTATTATATAGATGAGGTTTCACCAAGTTGCCCAGGCAATCTTCTCTCCTCTGCCTCTCAAAGTGCTGGGATTACAGGCATGAGCCACTGTGCCCAGCCTTCACCCTGATTTGTGGCAATAAAAAAATGCCTCCAGACAGGTTGGGCACAGTGGCTCACGCCTGGAATCCCAGCACTTTGGGAGACTGAGGAAGGAGAATTGCTGGAGCCCAGGAGTTCGAGCTAGTCTAGGCAACATAGTGAGACCACGACTCAAAAAGAAAAAAAACCAAAAAACAAAAAAAAAACCCCCCACAAAACCTGGGCATGGTAGTGTGTGTCTGTAGTTCCAGCTACTCAGAAAGCTGAGGTGGAAAGATAGCCTGAGCCCAGGAGGTTGAGGCTGCATTGAGCTGTGGGGAAAAAAAGCCTCCAGAATGTCCCCTGGGGGACAAAGTAAACTTCAATTGAGAACCCATGGTGGCACATACCTATAATCCCAGCACTTTGGGAGGCCAAGGTGAGAGAATTGCCTGAGCTCACGGGCTCAAGACCAGCTGAGACCTCATCTCTGCAATAAATCAAAAAATTAGCCGGGTGTGGTGGCATGTGCCTGTGGATCCAGCTACTTAGAAGCCTGAGGCAAAAGGATCGCCTGAGCCCAGCAGGTAGAGGTTGTGGTGGCCATGAGTGTGCCACTGCACTACAGCCTGGGCGACAGAGTGAGATTCCGACTCAAAAATAAAAAATAAAAATAAAAATAGAGAACCACTGCTTTATCAGGCCTGGGCTGAGCAGACCCTTGATTGGATGCATGAGACCTTTTCTTTTTCTGAGATTCTGTCATCAGTAGTATCAAGGACCCCAGATGTCTAGGAACCAGGAAGGGAGGTGCCTATCTCAGAGCCCAGAGACCCCAGTCTTGGTGTGAGTGTGGGGTCTGGGTGGAAGGGTAGGAACCATACAAGTTGACTCAGGGAGGAAAATGTTCCTATCCTGCCTTGCAGAAGAATCTCCAAAACTCCTTTGGACCTGCCTGGGACCCACCCATTCTCTCTGCTCACCACACTTCCAGACAAAGGGACCTTTGGTCCAGGAGCGATGACTCTGAGAACCTGAGGCAGCAGAAGTTTTGAGATTTAACAGCATATCAATTTATTGTCTTCTCTCCTTTAGGAGTAAAAGGGTTTATGGGCTTATCTTTGGGGGCAGCAGATAGCACATATGTTTATTTAGGAGATTGGGGGTAGCAGGTGGGGAGAGAAATTTCATCTAGAACAGGTAGGTATAGGAGTGAGATGGAAGAGGAAAGAGAAATGGGTGAACTCCCTGGGACCTGAGGGAAGAAAGAAGACACTGAGGGGAACTGGTTGAAGTTGAAATGATGCCTTGAGATTAACTGGGAAGAGTCGGGGTTGGGTTTCTTCATGACCGTGCTGCAGCGGAAGAGATGGTTGTTGCTGCATGGGCTAGAGGTGGGTTGAAGCGAGGTCCCCTTGGGAAGGGGCGTTCATGGGCAGATCGAGGTCTTAGAGGCCAGGCAGAGAATGTGGGGAGGGCATCACCCGCAGATGAACAGCTTTTGTGAGGCACCTGTGTGGAGCATGTGGCACCAACGGAGAGTCCTCAGGTGCAACTCTAGCACAGGTGTGGGGGATGCTGGGAGACAGAGAGCCAGGACTCAGGAGTGTCTTGGATGGTTTGCCAAGGGGTTTGGGCTCTCCCTTTATTTCAAAACACTCCTTACCTAGGCAATATGGAAAACATAAAATAGAGGCGAGTGAAAGGAAGAGTGTGAAGAACAGTGTAATGCCACCACCCGCCTCCGTAAACACCTTCTCGTTTCCTCTGCCTAGTCTTAGTGTACTCCCCCCGACACCCACTGGAATACTGGCCACTCAAGGGCAGGGTTTGTTTTGTTTTGTTCATGGTGCCTGGCACACAGTTGACATTCGACAAGTGTTTGAGGAATAAATGAATCCACACTGCCAACCTGATGTCACTTACTCTTTTTTCCCTTCATAGGTCATGCATGATCCACTTTCCTGCCTGTAGATAGCAGTCTGGGACACAGGTTTTTCATTAGTACAAATTATTGGACTGTGTAAACGGGCCATTTTTCACTGAATTGACACTCTCCTACTGATAATGGGTCTTCTTTCATATTTCTCTCTCACAAGTGCCTTAGTCTGTTTGGGACACTGTATACCCTAGATGAGATGGTTTAAACCACAGAAATGTGAGATTTTCTCACAGTTCTGTAGGCTGGAGGTCTGGGGTTTTTGGTGAGGGCCTTCCTCTTTGCTTACAGATGCTCCTTTCTTGTTGTCTCCTTATGTGGCAGAGAGCAGAAAAAGGAAACCAGCTGTCTCCTGTTCCTTTTAAAAAAATTTGTATACATTTAAGGGGTACAAGTGCAGTTTTGTTACATGGATACATCACATAGTGGTGAAGTCTGGGCTTAAACCATCACCCAAATAATGCACATTGTATGCATTAAGTAATTTATCATCCTCCTCCTACCTCCCACCCTTTCCAATCTCCAGTGTCTGTTATTCCACACTGTGTCCATGTGCACACACGATTTAGCTTCCACTTATAAGTGAGAATATGCAGTATTTAATTTTGTTTCTGAGTTGTTTCACTTAAGATAGGGCCTCCAGTCCCATCCATGTTGTTGCAAAAGGCATAATTTCATTATTTCTTATGGCTGAATAGTATTCCAATTATGTATATATGAATGTGTGTGTGTGTGTGTGTGTGTGTGTGTGTGTGTGTGTGTGTGTGTGTATGTGTATGATGAATGAGAAGGGACTCAAAAAAATCCCAGAGTTTATTTATAAAAAATTGTGTATTTCAAAAATTTTGTACTTTAAAACAATCACCTTCAAATTACTCTTCATTTGATGCAATACACCTATTAAGACACTTTTCTCACTGCTCCAAACAGTTTCTGATCTTGTCAGTTTTGATGTCTTTTAGTGCTTCTGCGGCTTTTTTGTTTCACCTCTTCCACATTGGCAAAATATTTTCCTTTGAGGGATTTTTTTTTTTTTTAAATCTGGGGAAACTGAAAAATGTTGCTTGGAAAAGACTGGGTGAATAGGGAGGGTGGGGCACGGCGGTCATTATGTGTATATATATGCATATCCATCATATTTTCTGTATTCATTTTGTGTTATTTTGTTTTCATGGTGAACTTCTAGTTATGTTCAGAGATACTGATTTTTTTTAAATTAAAATTTTAAATTAAGATACATTCACATAGCATAAAATTCACTATTTTAACCATTTTTAAATCACACAATTCATGGTTTTTAATATATTTACAATGTTGTGCAACTATCACCACTATCTAATTCCAGAACATTCTCACCACCCCCAAAAGAAACGCTGAATGCATTGGCAGTCACTCCCCCATTCTCCCACCCTCTCAGCCACTGACAACCACCAATCTACTTTCATTTTATTATAGATTTGCCTATTCTGGGTATCGCCTATAAATGAATCATACAGTATGTGCTCCTATGTGATTGACTTCTTTTACTTAGAATGTTTCAAGGCTCATTCCTCCATGTTGTAGCATATATTAGTATATCATTCCTTTTTATGGCTGAACAATATTCCCTTGTATAGACCACATATTGTTTATCCATTCATTGATTGGTGGACATTTGGGTACTTTCCACATTGTGGCTGTTAGGAATAGCCATGAACATGCATGTATTTTTTTTTGTATGAACACATGTTTTCAAGTCTCTTGGGTATCTTCCTAAGAGTGGAATTGCTGGGTCATAAGCTAGCTCTGTGTTTTTTACTCTTTGAAGTCATTTCCTGAGTGGCCTGGGATTAAAAAGTAAGTTAACTTTAAGAAAACTATTAATGATATTGCAAATGGTGTGTGGATATGGCAGATGTCATGAAGGTAGCTTGCAGTGATGGATGCGTGGGAGCCCTGCCTGGACATGCCCCTTTCTGTGGGCTTTCCATCCATCTCTCTGTTCGCTGGAGCCTCAGTGCAACCATGCTGGCCTTCTCATTGTCCTGCAGGAGCTATCCTTCTTCAAACTTCTCCTTATCCTGGGAAATGCCCCCCTGCCCCCATATTCCCCAGGTAGCTGAACTTCTCAGAGCCCTTTTGCCTAGAATCCACTGTTTAATGCTTAATTGCATTTCCCCTCATATCACTTCCTAATGGCTGTGTGGGTGAAACTTTTCCCTCTGCTATAACCTGTGTGAAGGCAGGTCTATATTTGAGTGGTCTGTTCCCCTCATACTGCAACCTTGCCTGATGGTTCATAGACACTTGCTGAATCAGCCTTCCACAGATTGCCCTCCCTTGCCTTCCACCGAGTCTTGAGTCAGCCCAGTGTCCTGACTCTTGCCCTATTTGCTCTTATTCTTGGCCTGTGGTTTACTGTTCAGTTAGTTTATTTTTAGCTGTTAGGGTGTATTAGTCAGAGGTCTTCATGCCCTAGGAAAGTGAGCATGGGTTATGTTTTAGTTATGTTTAGCTTTTTTGGTTGCAAGTAACAGAAACCAACTTGAGTCAGCTAAAACTAAAAGGGGAATCTAGGATGAGAGTTCAGGGACATTGCTTGGGCCCAGTGAGAAGAAGGTCGATCTGGCCGAAGGGAGGGAAGAGAATTAGGAACCAGAAGACTGTTGGGTCTCCCCATCTCTCATCTCTGCTTCTCCTTGTCCATATTCATTATTCCTGCCCTGGGCATGCCTGCCTTCCTTGTTTCTTACTCTACATATTGGATGGAGATGACCTCCCAGAGCTGCCTGGTGTGTATCTCCTTGAATCTCAGCTTCCTTCTTACGTCCATGAAAGAATTTGATTGGCTTAGCTTAGATCTGGTGACCAATGAACTGAAGCAAGGGGCAGGGTCAAGGAGTACCATTACTGTGGGTGAGGGAGGCAGTCTGGGTGGAGATCACTGGGGAGATGGGCATTCAGTGGTATCCATCATTGGGTAAACAGGCAGATCCAGAGTTGTGAACTTCAGCTTCTCCTTCTTTCCAAGGCTATAGAAGAGGGGGAAGAAGCTAGTCATTTCTGAGTGTGGGAAAAGTCAGTGATGTGACAAAAACAGTTCACATCAGACTTGCTAACCTTGAAAGCTCTGAACAGTGTTATCTTAGGAAAGGGAAAAATAAGCATGAAACTGCTGGTCTGCTCCGCTTCTGGGACAGGAAGCTCTTCTAACTTTTCTGGCTCAATAGGGGAAGGCTTTAAGCATCTCTTGAATCCTTCTGGTGTCTTTGTCTTTCAATCTCAGAATTCCTGCTCAGGTGACATTTGGGTTTGTGCCCTGTAAAAGGAAAAGGGAGCTTTGCTCCCTGCTTCTAAGAACTGTTGCCCTCCTCTGGATTTCCTTAGCCTGGTTTCCGGCTCCTTGTTCTCTTCCCTCCCTTCAGTCAGAATGACCTTCTTCTCATTGGGCCCAAGCAACGTCCCTGCACTCTCAAAACTAGATTCCCCTTTTAGTTTAAGCTGTGCACTCTTTGTACCACCTGCCTGAGGGCACAGGATGGCCCCACTCTCCATTCCTGTCATAAGGGTGAGGTTGCTCCCCACTATGTGGAAATATCCCCCTAAGCTTATAAGCCTCAGTTACTTAATCAATACAGTAGGGCCAATATGACCCACCATTGGCACTTGTGGATTTGACAGTTGTGGTTCCTACTATCATTAGCTGCCTAGAAGATCCTTAGCACAGGGTTAAAAGTCACTGTCTTAAAACTCCAGTTGAATGTTTGGTAAGATTTGGGAGAAGAGGAATGGTGTTGTGACCAGGACTGTTGCCTCTGGAGTGAGACTTGGTTCTGAGTGTGGACACCACCAGTTGGCTGGGTGATCTTGGGCAAAGTATTTCATGTCTGTATGCCTCATTTTTTTACCCATAAATGGGGATGGCATTAGTACCCACCTCACAGGACTGTTGGGAGGTTTAAATGAGATAAGGTGTGAACAGTCCTTAGAACAGTGAGCCCTCAATGTGTGTTGGCCATGATTCTTTTACTTGGTTGATTTCATTCATTTAGGTGATACCTGGCCTGTAAGGGGACTGGGTAGGAGCCTACCTTTAACATCCTTTTCATAGGCCAGTCCAGCTCTGCAGTGGACCATGCTGGTGATGTCTACCAGTCCTCAATTTTTTAGCATACATTTTCCTTGCGTACCGTTTAGCAGGGCAGGTTGGGTTCAAGCCAACCCAAGCCAGAAGTTTGAAATCCTGGGTACTTCTCTTTTTCGAATCTTTGTTACCTTTAACAAGACTAATGGAAGCCATGAAGTCCCTCTGGGTGGCCCTTTTTGGGCTGTGACATGCACCAGAAACCCACTTTTGGCCTGTTGACATTGTGTTAGAAAACAGCAGGTGCAGTTGGCAGCCTCTCTCCACCCCCCCGCCCCCCGTTAGCCCCCGATCTCTGGGGACTCCTGAGACTAATGCAGTTTTAATGAATACACATTACTGTTTACATGGCTAACATGAGAGCCTGGCTGCTTATTTTATGCCAAGTTTACGGTTCTGCCTTTTAAAATCCTGTCCTCCTCGCTCTGCTCTGGCAGCCCTGCGCTGTCCCTCCAAATAAGGAATTCAACAGGAAGGCAGCATCAGAGTAACTGCCCTTGCCTAGGAAGGAGAACAGAAGCAGAAAGATGGAGACTTCATTTTTTTAATTAAATTTTTTTTTTTACAATTCTCAAATGCTTGCCTGTGACAGAACAATTAGAGAATGAAGATCTACAAAGATAAGAAAATAAAAATCACCCCTCATTTTGCTACTCAGAAAAACACCATTAACATTTGGTTTATGTTCTTGAGGATTTTAATCAACATTTACATGTGTTTTAAATTAAAACTAGAAACCTAACTTAAAGCACATTATTCTGAAATCTGCTTTGTACCCTTCTGCAATTAATATATGTGGAGCATCTTTCCAAGTCAAGAAATACAGAAGCATCATTGTATCCTATTATATGACTGCCTCTCTGGTCTCATTTATAGAACGTTTTAATTACATTAGATTTTGAATCATTATATATACTCACTGGTTCAAAATTAAAATGATACAAAAAGGTCTACCTTGAAAAGTCTCTTTCCTATTCCTGGCCCTTAGGCCATTCAGTTTACCTCCCTATAGGCAACTAATATTACCCATTTCTCGTGTAGACATCTGGAAATAGTCTACCATGTACGTGCAAATCACGTGCATTTATTTTTCTTTCCCCCAAACACAAACTTTCAAATGTAAGTTTACCTTGCTTTTTTTTTAACTTAACAATGTCCTGTGTCTTGGTGGGGTTTTTTTTGTTTCAGTACATATAGAATGTCCTTGTTCTATTTTATGACTGCATCATGGTCCATGGAATGAACATCCCCGAAATGTTTTCAAATTAGGATGTATTGACTCAGAAACCTTTCCTGAGGATCTGCGTGAGCTCCCTGTCCATATGGCCTGGCCAGGAGCGACTGGAGAAAGGATGCCCATTCAGAGATTAGGAGGGACTGCCACTCTAGATTATGAATGGGATTGGCCTTGACAGGTCTGAGTGACAAAGACACAGAGAGCTGGTGAGCCACATGCCAGGTGGCAGTCACTGGCAGAAGGCTACCTGTGACTTCTCTGCAATTCTCCAGATGGACCACGTTTAAAACAGGGGCACTGCCCTTCATTTATACTTGATTGAGAAGAGGTTTCATAGCAGGCCCAGGGAGAGGATCAGATGTTTCTTACACTTTCTGGCAAGACATATTAGGGGGTATCAGAGGCTCAGTGATCTCATCAAGCTGAGGCAAAGTAAGAACAAATTTTGCGTCTGCCTTAGAAACATACTCATGGGAGGGAGGACTCGTCAAAGCATTTCACATTTGACTTCTTTGTCTTTCTTGATGATCTTAAGTTACTATCAAGAATGTTTTGAGTATGTTGAATAAATACTTCAAGTTAGTATGATGAGAGGAAAAGATGGGGCCTTAATGAGGTGGAATGTGTCAGCAAGAACAGCAAATGACCTTCTAGAGACAGATGGGAATCATTTTGCGTAAGTAAATAAGCATCGAGAATCTCCAGACAAGAAGGCCAATTTGATAAAAGGGGAATGGGGGATATTCTGGTGCTTGGAAGGATGGGAGGAAGCCAGTAAGACTATAAGTGAAACTGGGATGGTGGTGATGGAGAAGCTGAGAGGGTTTCTATAGGAAGACATAGGAAGTTATGGTCTGGCCTTGGTGATTAGGCGAGGTCTACTAGAAGACATCTTTTCAATAAATTTCAGTCAACTTCACATAACCACGTTTTCATTATTGACTAGAATCAGGTCAATAATAAAGACTTGTTCTTTTATTGTGTTATCTGTTTTGTGAGGGATGAAGTGAAACTAATATCCAACCAAACCTAACTATCAATCAATTTAAAAATACCTTCTTAAATAACAATGAGGTAAAATAGGACTAAACCTGCAATTACAGAAAGGCTTCCCATGAAGAAAAATAGAGTGCTGTATATACAAAAATGTGAGATCAGCTAATGCTGTGCTTACAGATAAGTTCATAGCGTTCATGCTGTTGTGATTAAATATTTGTGGTGCTTTGCTTTGAGCATAATTTGGCTGTTCATTTATTGTAATGACTATGTCATGGATCAAACACATTGCTGGTATCCTCTTTAGAATTTCTATTCAGTTCAGTTTTCTTTATTAAACCTTCCAAGATGACTATTTTGAAGGTGAGATATTCATTTCGTTGTTTAAGTTCACATGTATTTGTTTAAATAGTTATATAACTGTGTTAACTATCAAGTGTATTTTTGAACCTTGATCACAGTGTGGTGTAAGAGATATAAATTATTGAGGACTCAGGAGGAAAGAAAGTTTCTGAAAGAAAGTAACTGCAGCTCTATTCCTTTTGGAGCGTTTCCTAGGAAAAATTGACAACCAAGTCGAATTACACTGCTTATAAAACACATTTGGAAAGACACTATGTGAAGATGCTTTGAACACTGACACTCATGTTAGAACAGAATCACAGAAAATTTTGGAAAAAAACTCCAACATTTCCTGGAGTTTGACAAAAATACTGGATAGAGTTCCTGAATATATTTTTGCTATCTTTGCTATATAACCAAATAGCTATATATTTCAAAATAGAGTATATTTTATTAGTTTTTCTCACTACATTAACAACCTATCATCATTGCAGAAGCCAGAAAGTAGGATCAAGCAAAAAAATAAAAATAAAAAACAAAAGGAAAAGAAAAAAAGGGCAGATGAGTGTAGGCAAACCAGAACTTTCAGGACAGATAAATGATGTCACTGAGGACTCAGATTTCTTTGATCTTCCAACTCTACCTGCCTTAGCAGGTAGTTTTCTTTCTTATGGTCACAAAATGGCTGCAGAACCTTCAAGCATTTATTCCACATTCTAAGCATGAAGACTATGGGATGGTCAAGATTCTTTTTCCTTTTCCTTGCAAGGCTCTGCCTTTTTTACGTGAGAAGAGATAGTGCTGCCCTTCCTAGGGAATTCATTTATATCATGTTGGCTGGAACGGAAGGTGAGGCTAGGAGTTAGAAGACTTTTACCTGAAAGCACTGTGGCTTTGAATAGTCTCAGGGTTCTGTTAGTAAGGAGAGAGGGAGGAATGGACATTGGACATGCAACCTAACAGATCTGTCATGGAAGGACTCCTCTTAGCCTTTGTCACTGTGACAAAGCTGTTTTCTTTACAGCATTTTCTATACATTGTGGTTGTATAATCATTACTTTTTACAAGTTTATTATGTTTTCTCCATCAGACAGGGATCACATCTGATTTGTAACAGGAGACAGTAAATACTTGAGTGAATGAATGCACAAGTTTTTTTTTCTGTTTCCTATTCTTTGCAGAGAGGGTTTATGCTTGTCCAGTATTGACCATTAGGATGAATTTTGCCAGGGTTTAGCCTTTTTTCTTTTTCTTTTTTTTTCAGTCTCTGACTGAAAGAGAAGGAAAAGTTTAGATCTCCAGAGAGTTGCTTTGACAACTTAGATACCCAGAAGCAGCAGGGGATAGAGGGAGCTTGGATGGAGGGGGCAGTCTTACCTTCATGTCTCCCTTTGCCCCTCTCTCATAAGTAATCCCTTTCTCTCTCCTTCAGTGACCCGAAATCGACTGTAGCAGCCACCTCCTTTCTGGGTGGCATCCTGTTTCTTGGCTGTACCTCTGCTCCATTCAGCATCCTGACTCTACCATGTGCTGTGCAGGGACCACAGGGGCTTCCATGAGATTTGTGACCTCATAGGTTTTGGTACTTGGGACAGAGGCTCATTGGGAGTAGTAATTTGCTCCCAACAGTTTGTCTTCAGCCCTTTCTCAGCTGCATCCCAGATGACTGTACTCCACAGAGCACAAAGAAGTTCTCCCTGAGGTCCTTTCTGGTCATAGCATTGTCTCATAAAGAAGGATACTTGTTGATGTCTATGGTTTTTTTAAACATTGTGGTAAAATGCACATGGCATAAAATTTACTGTCTTAACCATTTTTAAGTGTTCAGTACTGTCATTTTAAGTATATTCACCTTGTGCAGTTCATCTCAGGAACTTTTTCATCTTGCAAAACTCAAACTCTGAACTCATTTAACAGCAATTCTCCATTCCCTCCTTCCTTCATCCCTTGGCAACCCCTATTCTCCTTTCTGTCAATGAATTTGCATATTCATAGGGATCTCATGTGTCTCATATGTCTATGTAATAGAAGATATTACAAATCAGATGAAATCCTTCTCTGGAGAAAACATTAAATAGTAAAGCTGGGCTTGGTGGCTCAGCCTGTAATTCCGTGCTTTGGGAGGCTGAGGTGAGTGGATTGCCTGAGCCCGCGGGTTCGAGACCCGCCTGGGCAACTTGGCAAGACCTCATCTCTACAATAAATCAAAAACTAGCTGGGTGTAGTAGCGCATGCCTGTAGTTCCAGCTACTTGGAAGGCTGAGCGGAAGGATCGCCAGAGCCCAGCAGGTCGAGGCTGCGATGGCCGAGAGTGGCCACTGCCCTCCAGTCTGGGCAGAGTGAGACTCCAACTCAAAAAAAAAAAAAAAAGAAATAGTAAAAGATAGTAATTATAAAACCATAATGTATAGAAAATGATGTGAAGGAAACAAGGTATCTCATATAAGTGGAATCATGCAATATTTATTCTTTTGTAATGTATTTCACTTAGCATAATGGCTTCACAGTTCATCCATGTTGTAGCATGTGTTAGAATTTCCTCTCTTTTTGAGACTGAATATTCCATTGCATTTATAGACCACATTTTGTTTACCGATTCATCTGTCAATGGACACTTGGAGGTTGCTCCTATCTTTTGGCTATTGTGAGTAATGCTGCTGTGAATATGGGTGCACAAATATCTCTTCAAGACCCTGCTTTCAATTCTTTTGGATATATACCCAGTGGTGGGATTGCTGGATCATATGGTAATTGTCTTTTTAGTTTTTTGAGGAACCACAATACTGTTTTTCATAGTGGCTGAACCATTTTGCATTCCCAACGGTAGTGTACCACGGCTCAAGTTTTATACATCCTTACCGATGCTTGATATTTGATATTTTCTGATTTTTTTGGTAGTTGCCATCAAATGGGTATAAGGTGGTATCTCACTGTGGTTTTGATTTGCATTTTGCTAATGAGTGATGTTGAACATCTTTTCATGTGCTTATTGACCATTTGTATATCTTCTTTGGAGAAATGTCTATTCAAGTCAACTTCCATTATTTTGTATTATCACATCTGTATCGATTCAAGCAAACCAACTGGAATAAATTCTGGGGATTTAGACCGATTTTGTCATTTTCTGCAAATAAATTCTGCCCCCAAATAACCTTCAACTTTCTGGAAACAGTCAGCACGAGTACAGTTCTGAAGATAACTTTCTTTAAAAAGGGAAATTCATAAAAGTATCATGCATCTTCCTTTTTTGACACTAATGGAACAATTTAATGTAATTTCAGAGGGAAGCAGAGCCCCGGAAAGGCTTGCATGATGAGGGAAGGTTACCCGGCTTTTCTGTCAAGTGGCATGTGGGAGCAGAGAGCGGTGTTCTCTGCAGGCTCTTGGGGAGGGGAGCGGGTGAGACAGCCCATTGCAGGCTGCTCTGGGTGGGGCAGGTCCCAGGGAAAAGGGATGGAAGAGGGGAAAAACAATCCTTCAAGAGTCCTGCAGAAATTGGTGGACATTACTTAGCAGAAGTGTTCTGTTCCACCCAACAGATTCTGCTGCTTTCTAATGGAGGCATTGTGCCTGGGTAGCATAGGACTTAAGTAAACTGCTCTTGGGCTTTGAGTCTCTCTACACCTCAGAAAGAGTTTCCTCCTCTTTTTTAATGGGAGATTAATAGGAGCCACCTTATAGAGGTTGTGTGGGGTTTAATGAGAACAGGCAAGTAAGATGCTGGCATCTTGTGAGTGATTAAGTTACCATTCAGGTGCTGGGGACATAGTCCTTGAATAGCTATTGGCCTCATGAGGAGAAAGCCTGGTCCTTATAAACTGTAATGCAAAGTGGGAAGAAATAAGGACTAAGGTGTGATCCCCTCCTAGTATAAGAATACCACAATGTGAACTGTTAATTTCGAATCCTAATTCTTGGATGGACATCAAGGCGGGCTGCACAAGAAGAAAGCATTTGGGCTGAATCTTGCAGGCTCAGTTGGGTTCCAATCAGCAAAGACTTAGGGAAGGTGCAGGGCAGGCAGTGGAACAGTGTGAGCAAAGGCTCAGAGGCATGAAAGCTCATGGTTAGCTACCGACTGGGATGTTTGGTGGTCTGGTGAAAACATTGGATTCCAATCCAGAAAGTCATTGATTGATAAAAATAGCATCTTAATATTTACCTGTGTGTTGTATTTTCAAATGTGTACATGTGAAAGAGTTGCAAAGCTAAACCCTACAGGAGCAAGGGAGGAGACCTAAATGAGTGAGGTGGGTGGCAGTGCAGCAGAGGTAGAAGTAGGAACCCATGTAGAACTGAAGAGCGGAAGCCTTGTTTAAAGGGAGCACCTGGGAGTCATTTTTTCTCTGTTGGAATATGATCCCAGAGCTGCCAGCTCTTCTGCTCTTTCAAGAAAAGTCAGGAATCTGGATTTCATGCAAAATCTAATTTTTTCAGAAAGACACAATATGAACCCACTGAAAGATGTCTGCAGGTAGTACTTTGTTGCCCCTCACCTGTATGTTATTTGAATGTTTCTTTAAGAATAGATGTGGATAGATAAATTTCCAATAAGCAGGTTTTAGGAAGCATTCAGACATTCTACTGCAGGCCAAGCTGGTAGCCTGCCTCCCTCTGCCGCCCCCCCCCCAGCAAATCTCCACCAGACACAAGACCAGGACAGCCCAACAGCCCAACCTTTCAATTCATGGTTTAGCATAATAATCTCTTGGAAACTTTCAGGTTCCTTGTCAAGGTGAAAGATCTATGTTCACCCCTTGGCTGGCCGAAGTCATAGAAATGATAATAAGATCACCTTTTGGTCAAGGAGTTTGTGGATTGCAAACATCTGACAAGTTTCTTCAGGAAAAATCCTCTCTCCTCTTGTCTCCCATCTAGCCTACCACCATGGCACCAATCATGTGACTAACCCACCCATCTGCCTGCTGTTCTACCTGCTCATATCTGCCTGTTCATGATGATGTGGAGCAGACCACCACACAATCATCTTCATGACCTTTCCCCATCAAAGGGAAAGGTTAAAAGGACCAACCATGAGCAGCTATCACCATTGCCTTACTAGACTCTGGTGAGGCCATGTGCTCTCTGAGCTATGGCTATCTCCATGTTTCTTGGCTTTGGCCCCCTTCCCTACCTTGGGAATGTGAATCTCCTCTCTCTCTCTAATTTACTTTTTAAATAAACTATATTGCCTAATCTCAAAAAATATATATGTAAACTTTATGTGACAGAACTGCTTAGTTAAATCTTCTTGTGGAAATTTCATGTGAAAGGGCTGTGATACAGTGTGAAAAGGCAAACATTGAAGGATACACACTGACTGTGTATTCCTTACAACAGTTGGACTTTTTCTAAATGATGCCTTTGCTTTGACAATTCTAATTCTTGGATGACAACACATTTTCAAAAAGAAAAATAGCAAAGTATCCTTTCCCCAGGGCTTTGGCCCCAGCGGCTTGTGCCAACATAACCCAATGTTACACTTTATTGAGGGCTCAGGAAATGTGGTTTGATTTACAGTTATGACTACATAGATGGAATGGTGGCTGATGTCTCTGTGAGCCACATCCACTAGCTGATATCCAGAGGGCAGTCATTTATTTTAGGTAGCCAGTGTTGACAGACACAGTTTAGATTTTTGCAAACTTGACTGATCTTAATAGGATCTGCCAACTCTTTAAAATCATCTTTTGTTTTCTTTGCTTCTAGCTAACTATGCCTTTCAGTGCTAAAGGTCACTTGCTAATGCTGACTTTTGAATCTTCCATCTCAGGTTTGAAGAAAACCTTAAATTTATTTGTTCCAACTACCCTTTGTATAAGGCAGGAATCTTGGTTACAGATGACAGAAAACTCATGCTAGCTTAATTCAGAAGGGCATTCATTGCTTATAACTGAAAAGTCCAAGGATAGCTGCTTTCAGGTATAGTCTGATCCAGGGGCTCATTATGGTACTAGGACGTGGTTTCTGTCACTCAATCTCTACTTCTTCAAGATTGACTCTTGTATTGAGATAGAAGACCTCATCTTGGTAAGATGGCTGTGGAAATTCTTCCCACATTTCCTCTAAGTTCAAGCCTATGCAGAGAAGAATACTTCCCTTTCTCTTGTTCTATCTTACTGGCTCAGAATTGGCTACTGGGGCCAGTGATAAAGCAATGCTCTGATTGGTCAGCTTTGTCTACTCTGGGAGTTCAGGCTGGAATTAACACTAGCTGAATTATGTGGACCAAGATTGGGAAACAGATAGGTCTTCAGAAGGAAGGAATTGGTATTGTCATTAAAAAAAGGTTAAGCGAATACTCACTCTCCACCAAATGCTTGAACTACCTTCATAGCAAACCACTGGTGACGATCCAATCTTTAGTTACTAACATGTTGTTCCCAAAGGGGCATGTTTGGGTAGCCCTAATAATTCTAAAGTTTCTCCTAATACTGAGTTGATTTTGGCATCTCTAGTTCCAGACTTTATTTCTAGATTTCTAGTCCCCATCATGATCAATATGGCTTGGTAAAGGTGAGAGTGTAAGGAAGGGGTTGCTCATTGTGGTAAAAAAAAAGTGATCCATCCAATAGAAACATACCCACTTGAAGCATGCTTCTATGATGACTGAGGGAAGAAAATGGTTGGCAAGTCTTGTAATGGCTTTTGAAGTTCCCCCTTTAAATACTTGTCACCGCCAAACACATATCATTGGCCAAAGCAAGTCACATGACCATGTCTAAGTTCAAAGGGGAAGGGCAGATATCATGCTGCTATGTATTTGGGAGGAGGGGAGACTTGGAGTATTTGACCTAGTGACCACTGTACAACTGAACTTCTATACTTCTGTGTTCCTCTTGTTAACCCTCTAGCTTCTGTTTCCTCTAGACCAAGATATCTCTATTCCTGATTCTAAAATTCAAAGGCTCCATCTAGATCATTGTGACTATGGTTAATAACAATATATTGTGTAGTTGAAAATTATGTGCCCCCCCACCATGGCAGTTTCCCTCTACTGTAAATCCCTTTCTTATAGTATTATGATTAATGTTCAGGGTCCACTTATGAGTGAGAACATGTGGTACTCAGTTTTTTGTTTCTGTGATAGATCACTGAGTATGATAGACTCTAAATTCACCCAAGTTGTTGTGAAGTTCATAATTTTATCCTTCTTTATTGCTGTGTAATATTCCATCGTGTGTATGTACCACATTTTAAAAAATCCAGTCCACTTTTAATGGGTAGCACAGTTGGTTCCATGTTTTTGCTATTGTGAATAATGCTGCAATAAACATGCGTGTGCATTTTATAGAATGATTTGAGTTCCTCTAGGTATATACCCAGGAGGGGGATTGCTAGGTTGTGTGGAAGGTTGATTTTTAGATTTTTTAGGAATCACCACACTATTCTCCACAGAGATTGTACTAATTTACACTCCCACCAACAGTTGTAAAAGCGTCCTCTTTTCCCTGCATCCCCTCCAACATCTGTTGTTTTTTGAGATACTGATGATGGCCATCCTGACTGGAATTAGGTGGTATCTCAGTGTGATATTAATTTGCGTTTCTTTGGTGATTAATGAGGCTGAACATTTTTCATTTATCTGTTGGCTGCTTGTATGTCTTCTTTTGAGAAGTATCTATTCATATATTTTGCCCACTTTTTAATAGGGCTTTTTTTTTTCTTCTTTTGGCATATTTGAGTTCCTTATATATCCTGGATGTTAGACCTTTGTCAGATTTACAGTTGGCAAATATTTTTTCCCACTCTGTGGGCTGTCTCCCTGCTCTCTTGATCGTTTCTTTTGCTTTGCAGAAGCTTTTCAGTTTGATGAGGTCCCATTTGTCTATCTTACCTCTTATGGCATGAGCATTTGGGGTTTTGATCAGGAATTGGTTGCCTATTCCAATTTCTGTAAGACTGTCTCCTGCATTTTCTAAGATTTCTATAGTTTGAGGTTTTATGTTTAGGTCTTTGATCCATTTAGAGTTGATATTTGTGTATGGCGATAGGTAGGGTCCTGTTTCAATTTTCTGCTTGTGATCAGCCAGTTTTCCCAGCACCATTTACTGAATAGGTTCTCCTTTCCCCAGTGGTTGTTAGTGGAGGCTTTGTCAAAGATGAGTTGGTTGAGAAATTGAGGTTTTGCTTCCGGAATCTCTACCTTGTTCCATTAGTCTATATACCTGTTCTTGTACCAATACCAGGCTGTTTTGATTATTGTAGCCTTATAATAAAGTTTAAAGTCTGGAAGTGTGATATCTTCTGCTTTGTTTATTTTGCTGAGGATTGTTTTGACTATTTGTGTTCATTTATGTTTCCATGTGTATTCTTGTATTGTCGTTTCCAGATCTGAGAAGAGTGATGTTCGGTATGATTTAATGGGTATTGTGTTGAATCTGTAGATTGCCTTTGGTAGGATGAACATCTTAACAATATTGATTCTTCCAATCCATGAGCATGGAATATTTTTCCTTTTGTTTGTGTCTTCTTTGCTTTCTTTGAACAATGTTTCGTAGTTTTCATTGCTAAGTTCTTTCATTTCTCTGGTTGGGAAGATGCCAAGGTGTTTGTTTGTTTGTTTGTTTTTTATGGATATTGTGAATGGGATTGAGCTTTTTATTTGGTTCTTTGACTGCTTGTTGTTGGTGTATAAGAATGCAACCATCTTTTGCACATTTATTTTGTACCCTGAGACTTTTCCAAAGTCCTTTATCAGCACAAGGAGGTTTTTGACAGATTCTCTTGGATTTTCAAGGTATAGGATCATATTGTCAGCAAAGAGGAATAATTTAACTTTCTCCTTTTCTATTTGGGTACCCCTGATATCCTTCTCTTGTCTAATTTCTCTAGCTAGGACTTCTAACACTATGTTGAACAGGAGGGGTGAGAGTGAGCAGCCTTGTCTTGTTCCAGTTTACAGGAGAAATTCTTCCAATTTCTGTCTGTTTAGCAATATGTTGGCTGTGAGTTTATTGTAGATGGCTCATACTATTTTGAGGTATGTTCCCTCTATGCCTAGGTGTTCAAGGGTTTTTATCAAGAAGGGGTGCTGGATTTTTTTTTGAAATTTTTTTTCTGCATCTAATGATATATAATCGTGTGGTTCGATTTTAAGTAGATCTTCACCACAAAAATTTAAGTATGTGAGGTAATGGTGTATATTAAATAGCTTGATTTAGCCATTCTACAATGTATACACATAACAAAACATCACATTGTACACCATAAATATGTGTCATTTTTTAAAAATTAAAAAACCACACAGAGGTTCCTTAGACCCACCCAGTTGCACATTATGTGCCCATGTGTATAGCTTCATCCTGGACCATGTAAAACTACTTAACAGGCTGAGACCAAGGGAGAGGACCCTTCTGCAGTGTATTAGGTAAAGACTTCTAGGCCAACATCTCACCATTATTTAGTGAATTTTGGATATCATTATTTAACCCTTTTCTAATTTACCTCAATATTCCAAGCCCTCAGTGGAGTAAGAATGGAACACAGATCCTAGAAGGACATTGAGCAACAAGGGAAAAGAGGGTGGGATGGAAAGAGCCAGAAGTAGAAAAGCACTGACATTGTGCCTTCTGGGGCTATTTCTCCCCATAAAATCGTGCCTATGGTGCCTTCCACTGGTGTCCCCATCCTCTGCCCTGGAAACATCTTGGAGGGTCACTACCCAGGACAGTGTGTCCCTTTCCCTTTTCATTCTGCAGGACTTCCCCACTGGGCGCTCAGACCTGGCTAGTCAATGGGCATCTGTGGCCTTGGGTGCTGACTCTCTTTCTGACTTGTTAACCCTCCTCTTGTTAACCACAATGAGTGTGTTCTTAAGGCGCTCTGAAGGTTGGCCATTTCCTTGGACAAAGAGCTTGCACCCCCCACAGTTTCTAGTTGAGAGCCAAGGATTCTGTCCTTGATATTGTCTTGTCAAGCCTTGCATTGCTGAAACCCAGGATCCCTGCCTGAGACCATTCTGTCTCTCTTCCAAACTTGAAGATATCCTAAAAAAATTTTACAATTATTTTTTATTTGTATAAATTTAAGGGGTACAAATGCAGTTTTTTTTTTTACATAGATATATTCTATAGTGGTGAAGTTTGGACTTTTAGTGTAGCCATTACCCAAATAATGTACATTGTACCCACTAGGTAATTTCTCATCCCTCACCCTTCACCCTCCCATCCTTCTAAATCTTCAGTGTCTATTATTCCACACTCTTATGTACATGTGTACACATTAATTAGTTCCCACTTTTAAGTGAGAACATGAGGTATTTGACATTCTGTTTCGGCGTTTATTACTTAAGATAACAGCCTCCATTTCCATCCTGTTGCTACAAAAGACATGATTTCATTCTTTTTAATGGCTGAGAAATATTCTACTGTAGATAGATGGATAGATAGGTAGACAGATACAACCCACATTTTCTTTATTCACTCATCCATTGTTGGACATTTAGATTGATTCCATATCTTCACAATTGTGAATAGTGTTATAATAAATATGGGAGTGTAGGTATCTTTTTTTTTAATGTAATGTCTTCTTTTCCTTTGGGTAGATACCTAAAAGGCAAACAGACAGCTCCCAGGCTTCAAAATATTGCCCTGCCAGATTCTTTTAATCCAGTTTTCTCAAAAGCCTCAGTGTATACCTTAGTTAATTAATTAATTAATTAATGTATTTATTCAAGTACTTACTGAATACCTACTTGTGTGGTGGTGGTGGTGGTAGTTGGAAGTCCAACAGTGACCACAGTAGGCAAGTTGCTGCCGTTACAAAAATCATTGTCTGGTAAAGAATACAGGCAAGTAACCAGGCAGGTGCCTGTATAATGTGGTACATGCTCTAATGGTTGTTGAGTGCAGAGTGTCCAAGAGGTGCAGCATTCAGGCAACTAATTGGAGGCATCAGGACTGAATGATGTCAGAGTCTAACCTTAAGGATGATAGGTTTAGCTAAGTAAAGGAGGGCATGGAAAGAAGAGGAAAAATGTTCCAGGCAGAGTGAATTGAAGGACTGAAGAATCACAATCAGTTTGGCATGACAGGGACTGAGTGTTTGTTTGTATGTTTGCAAAGTGGGGGCTGAGGGTAGAAATGAGCCCAGAGAAAAGGAAGCCAGGAACCCAACAATCAAGGACTCATATGTACTGTTAAAGAGTGTAGACTTTATTCTGAGAATCCAACGTCTTTTCTTCCTTTGAAGCATCCCATGATTAGACTTGCCTTTTAGAAGCCATTCTGGCTGCTGTTGAAGATGAATATCAAGGTGCCAAGGCTCGAGGAAGGATCCTGGATTAGGAGGTAGTGTAGGCAGGACTTGAGGACACCTGAGTGGCAGTGAGGATGAAGAGAGATTTGAGAGATATTTAGGGATTGTTGAGAGAACACGGTGATTGATTTGGTATGGGAGGAATACGAGAGAGTCCGGGATAGCTCCCAAGTTTCTGCAAGTGGTGCTTTTGACATAAATGGAGCCATGGGAGGAGGAAGGTGTTTTGAGGGATGGCTGAGTTTCCCTTTTAGATACCTAATCAATGTCCAAATGGCACAGACCAGTTGGCATGTGGGTCTCCAGACCTGGGGCTTAGGGCCTGGATCTGGGCTCAGAACAGAGAGTTGAGACTCAGCTGCATGTCAGTGGTCATTGCAGTTGTGCAGTGTGTTGAGGCGTCCCCCAAAGCTCATGCAGAGTCAGGTGAGAGGAGAAGGATACTGGCTTTGGAAATATTGTTGAAATGTATAGAAATGAAAGAACAGGCTGAGTGCCATGATTCACACCTGTAATCCCAGCGCTTTGGGAAGCTGAGATGGGAGGATCGTTTGAGCCTAGGAGTTCAAAAGCAGCCTGGGCAATATACCACGATCTTGTCTCTACAAAAAACAAACCAACAAGTAAATAGCCAGGAGTGGTGGCACATGTCTTAGTCCTAACTACTTGGGAGACTGAGGTGGAAGGATCACCTGAGCCCAGGAGGTCAAGGCTGGGTGAGCCATGATCTTGCCACTGCACTCCAGCCTGGGTGACAGAGCGAGACCTCAAATGGAAAAAGAAAGAACATATGGAGTTATTTCTGCAAACATTTATCAAGCAAGAACTTGTGCAAGGCACTGTGGCATGTATGTTGTGGGGGACACTCAGATGAATGGAACTCAGGTATCGTATAAGGAAGTGACTGTTATTTGGTGGCAGAGAAGCTGTTTGTGACTGCCCATCATGTTCAAGTGATTGTGCCAGGGTCTGTGGGCAAGGGAGAGAAAAGAGGGTGATGTGAGCTGGAAATGCACCTCTGTTAGGGGTACGAGGGAGAGCTTCCTGGAGGAAGTGACTTTTGTATGTAATGTTTAAAGAGATATTTTGTCAGATGGAGCTGAAGTTTTGCAGTGGGGTTTCAGAAAGCGGGGAGGACATCATCCTGGTTTAAGAAGGCTCTGCACAAGGAATGGAGAGGAAAGAAATGGTAAGAGATGGTTTTGGGGGAAGTTAGTCCTCTACCATAGCAGGAATCTAGGGTGCCTGAAGGGCGTGGGAAATTGTAGTAGAAAGTAGGAGGAGGGCTTTGAATAGCATGCTGAAGAATTTGAGGCCCTTTCTGGAGGCTCAGGAGAGTTATTGAACAATTAGAAACCAGAGGCCGATATGGCTTCCAGAATATACTGGCTAAAAACATGAACTCTTGAACTAGATAGACCTGGGTTAGAGTCTGAACTCTGCTGCTTCCTTGCTGTGTGATCTTGGGCAGATTATTAACCTCTCTGAGCCTCAGTTTTCTCATCTGTCAAATAGGAATTAAATACTTCATAGAGGGTTGTGAGGTCTGAATCAAAATAATGTGTAGAAAGCACTCAGCAGTGTCTGAAATGCAGCAATCCCTTAATACATGTTAGCATAATAATGCTTTATACATAATCATACCTGTAACAACACAGAGACTATTGTAGCAGCTTTCAGCGTGTTCACTTCTATATCCTTAGAGCCTAGGATAGTGTCTGGCATGTAGTGGATGCTGAATAAATATTTCTTGGGCAGAAAATGAATTACAGAATTTTTTTTTGGAAGGGATTTTTTTTTTTTTGATCCTGAGAAATACTTTGCTTTGATACTTTGATAAAACACTAGGATATGATGAAATTTTCTTTCTTCTGGTGCCCAGGTTTCAGAAAGGAGAGGTCAACTGCTCTGCAAAATAGATTTTTGGAGTTCCCAAAACCACCCAGGCAGGAGGCAGTAAGAAAGAGAGAACTGATGAAGTGATGGGGGACAGTGTACTATGAAATGTGGCTTCCCCCATGGGACGCCCTCAAAATCTGTAGCATTTTGTATATGCAATGCTTTCTGCCTACCATCTGCTGTGGTTGAAATGGGATTTGTAGAGACTCATGTGACTCTCAAGCCTCCTAGTAACTCTGCTTACATGGAAAGACAGCTGTCTCCCAGCCAGCTGATGTCTTGTGGGTGTGGGAAGCTTTCATCTGGGGGAAGATAACACCTTGAGAAAAGATGGCAGGAATGGAGAGGGTGTTGATGGGTCCATTCTTTCTGCTGCTCTGAGGCAGACACACTTTGTATGAATGGGCAGGTACTCAAAGTGAGTTATTTTTTCCCCACCTGGATGTACAGGGCTGCTCTTTTGAAGAGCATTTCAATGACTTGTGTGCAGATTCTAGGAAAGAAGTTAAATTCAGCTTTCAATGTCTGTCTTTTTAGATTTCTTTCTTCTAACTTATTATGGTTGTTTTATATCCAGACAAAAACATTTGGTACTTATTATGAGCCTTGCAGGGTTGTTGTGAATTAATACGTGTAAAGCTCTCAGCGCAATACCTGGATATGTAGACAGCCTTTATTATCGTTATTATTGGTTAGCACTGAGTTCATTAAATTCTAACACACTGTCATGGGGTAGGTATTATTATGTGTCAATATCATCGATGAGGAACCTGAAGCTCACAGAGGTTGATGACTTGCTTAGGATCCCTCAGATAGCAAGCAGCAAAGCTGGTTGCCATGGTAACCATTCCCAAGCTTCAGTGCCCGGGGATAGACCCAGTCTGGCATTGGCTGATCCCCTAGAGCACAGGGAGCGTCTCGTCAAAGAAGTAAAGGGAACCATTAATTTCTGAGCAATGTCCAACTGTGGCTAGGGATCAGCAGTGACACCCTCAAAGACCACACTGCCCAGCCATTTTAGCTTTCATTTCCTCTGATGCTCCTGAAAGCCCCCGGAGTAAACAAAGGGCAGTTTTCTTTTCTTTGTCAGCTTCAAGAGGGATGCCATGGTTAACCCAAGGTTCTGAAGCTAAAGGTGGGACCAGGACCAGACTTGGGTTTCCATGTTTCCTTCTTCAGTTCTAGTCTCCTCTCAGCAGACCAGGAGGCCTCCAGACGAGACAGATGGCAGACAGCTACAGGAGTTTAAAATAAACTGAGCTCACTTCTGAGGTAGACATGTGCGTGGAGAGTGAGCTGGAAGACAGGGACCCCTGTGTGGGAAAGCGTTTTGGCAAAGAGGAGCCCAGGGTGGAGCTCTGAATGCTAGGAAGTGTCGTCAGGTGGGGGTGAGATGTGAGAAAAACCTGGGCAGGAGCCAACCTGAGACTGAGCAGAGAGGAAGGGAGAAAGAGGGTAGCTGCCAGGCAAGGTGTGGTGCTGCCAATCAGGAGAGGCTTCCTCCCTCCTTTCCAGCTGTTACCAGCCAGCTGTGCTACCAAGAGGCAGGAGGTCAGGTGGATGTGCTGGGATGGCTGCTGCCTTTTACTTCCCAACATTCCAGCCTTCTGGGTCTTGGAGACTGATGTCCAAGGAGAAGAATGAAATCCCTACAAAGAGAGCTTGTACAGGCCCTTTTAGGGTGACTTTGAACACTATACATTTCCTAGTTTTTGGCAAACAGGCCCCAAAAGATGGTCTCGAGCATCCCTGTGACCCAGAATTCCTGCCTATTGCAGACTGGATCAGGTGTGGCTCCAACTGATTTTCTGTCTGGAGACTTGAACTTAGCATTCAGAGATGCCAGTGATCTGCCATCAATACCAGACTGGAAGGATATGCCATCTCAGGAACTGTGTGATGTATGTCAAGAAGCAGAGAAAGCTTACCTGAAGAGAGACAGACGTGTGAGGCAGGTGCAGAGGTCACGAGGGGCCAGGGAGATAGGAGAAGTGGCTGCTCTGGTTCCTGATGATCCTGTGTTGAAATCAAACTGCCATTCCCGCCTCTGGTTTCTGTGAGAGACTTGGTTTCCTTATAACAAACCTCTTCCTTTGCTTGCTAGTTTTAGTGGGGTTCTGTTACTTGCAAGTCCTCAGTGCTCTGAGAAAGAGGCTGAGGAGATGAAGGCAGAAACCTTGACCATAAGGGCAGTGGAATTATTGGAACGTTTCTGGAGGACGAATTATAGGACTTATTAGGGTACAATTCTGTTTGGAGGGAGTCTTGTAGGTATCTGGGGATTTAGAAGTGAGAACAAATGCTGTGACAGTTGCTGCTAGCTGCCCATTCAGTAGCCATTCCTCCTTCTTTTTCAGTTTTGTATGGTGGTAGTATGTCCAGGGGACAGTGTATGTGTGATTCATGATAATTCCATCTCTTTTTTCAGTAACTGGTCTAGAGGTAGGCATGGGACCCAGTTTTGGATGGGTAAGAAAGGAGAACTCTTTCTTTCATCCCAATTCTTTTTTCCTGCCTGAGAGTTTGCTAAGTGAGGACATAGTGATAATGGTTGGAGCTCTGGCAGCAACATTGTGACTATTAAAAAATGCCTAGAATTGCAGCATAACTGAGTGCTGACATCCTTGAGTTGCTCATACCTCTGTCTTCCAGACTTTATTATTTTGGGGGTGAGATTTATGGATAAGTACCTTTTGTTTAAGTTGCATGTGGATGACTGTTCTATTAATTGAAGCACAAAGGATCTTCATTGATATAGTTAAGCTGCATAACTTGGAAGTTTGGGAGGAAAATGAGGTGCAAGGGCATATATGGTTGGGGGAAATAATCTTTTTAAGCAGAAAATTAACATTTTGTACAGGTCTGGTCTTATAGCTCTTTGAAAGCCGTGTGAACTGATACTTATCCATTCATCTATCCATCATCCTCTGTCTACCCGTCTATCTGTCCATCCATCCACCCATTTGACTTTCTTTTTATGGAACTTTCCCTTTGAGTAATGGAAGATTTTCTTCCTGGACTTGCTTGGTTCTGTCTGGTACCATCTGGGTGTAAATGCTTTTCTTTCTCCAATTAGGTCACGTGTAGATAAATGGGGTTAGGTGGTTACAGCAAGGAGTGAAAGGGATTCTGTCTGGGCCTCTCTCTAGGGAAGCTTTGCCTTCTGCAGTGTCTGGCATTTTTAAAAAATGTGTTGATTTTTAGGCATTGGGGGAAAAAGGAGTTTTTTCAGTCTTGGGGACATTAAAGGCTCTCATTTCCCCTTATTTTACTCCCCAGAGCTTTCTCCAACATATTGAAGTACAGGCAGCTTCAGGATTGGTTTTACTGGCTGGAAAGGGCCAGGGCACGTCTTCAGAGGAATCCTGTGGGATTGCATTTGGAACGTCTCCTTCAGGGGATAATTACTATTTTAAAAGGAAGATAGTCTTTATTGTTTGATTCTTTGGAACTTCTCTCTCTCAGATAGATGGAGTTGCCTTTATTATAATAATCAGTCTTATAAAATATTTTCAACTTACAGAATTTTTGTGCATCTAGACTGTGACCCCTTACAGGTTAGGAACGGTCAGTGTTTCTATGTGTGCCTTCTCCCTCATAGTCTGTTACTGGGGAGTGGGTGTGGTGGTGAGGGCACTAGAGGGTGGAATTTGTGCACCTGGAGAGAGAAGACGGTGCATATCAGTGTGATTTCCGGTTGAGGCCCGTGGGTTGTGGGTGGAGAGGGAAGGGGAGGCAAAAGAAGCCAGAGTAGTAGGAGTGTGATCCACATTCTCAGGAAGAACCATATTTGATTTGACTTAGAAAACAGAATTCTTACTTCCTGAACAAAGTTGGCTTTTTTCCTCTAGATCTGGTCTTTGCAAGTGCTTTAGTCTCTGACTGTTGTGATGACCAGGAAGAGGTGGGCTTTGCTTGGGGACAGCCAGTACATATGGAAACACTGGCCACAAATCTGGCTGAGCACAGTTACCTGGAGAACGTGCTTATATGGATGGACCTGGAACCTCACCTCAGACCTGCCTGATCTGGAGGTTGTCACTCATGGCCACACTGTGCAGTGATCTGGGGATCCTTTCAAAGTTCCATTGCCCTGGCCCTACCTCAAACCAGTGAAAGCAGACTGTCCTGGAGTGGGGCCAGAGTGGCAGTGTTTAGTAAAGACTCCCCAGGTGATTGTGATCAGCATCTTGGTTTGAGAGCCTCTGGGGGAGAGAATCTGTACTTTCTATAAAGCCTGAAGCAATCAGTCTTCTGAACATCGCTTATTAGACCATGACCATTTACAATTGTTGACAAGGTAGGTTGGCCCTACCTTCATTTCTGCAGCAAACTGCTCACTAATGGGCATGCTTTGAGAAGTACCAGACCCCAGGGACTCAAAAGGAACATATAATGAAAATTAAATCACATTAGCTTTGTGCATATATATATATTCTTCTTCCACTTGGAAAATCTCTTAAATTAAAAAAATCAGTGTCTTAAGTGTAATTTTCTTGTAGTGTGTTCACATGATTCAAAAAGATAAAAGAGTATACAGTTTTAAAGTCTCTTATTCTCTTATGTCCTCTATCCACTCACTGCCCTCCTCCTCTTTGGGTATCTTTTCAGAAATTTTTTCTTCTACTCCCTTTGTTTCCACACAGCCCCTATTCTCCACTTGTTTCTTCTTCTAATGTTTGGTTAGGGAGCACCAGCATGGTGTAAGGACCACCATTTGTCCTGATTTGTTGGGCATTCTTACTGATTGGCAGGGGCTCACATGGTGCCAGTCTTTAGATATTTGAGTTATTATCTTCTGACTCCTCATCATGAAGATCTTTGTATATCAGTACAAAGAAAGCGTTCTTAAACTTTTTTTTAATAGATGCAAAGTATTCCATTGTATGGATAATTCATGATTTATTAAACCAGCCCTTTAGTGATGGACTTTAGGATATTTCCAATTTGGGGCCATTACAAACAATGCCATTAAGACTAATGTGGCAAATGTATCACTTCAGATGTGTAGAAATTCATCCATAGAATTCCCATAAGTCGGTTTCTTAGTTAAAGGTCATTTGCCAGAGCCTCTAACTAGCACCAGGAATTAGCCAGGCGTGGTGGCATGCACCTGTAGTCCCAGCTAATTGGGGTGTTGAGGCAGAAGGATCGCCTGAGTCCAGAAGGTCAAGGCCGTGGTGAGCCATGATCGTGCCGCTGCCCTTCAGCCAGGGTAACAGAGTGAGACCCTTGACTAAAAACCAAACCAAACAAAAAGTAAACAAAAACCTCTTGAGAAGGTATCTCACTATCCAGCTTGCTGTTGCAGGCAACTCTGCTCAGAAATTGCAGTAGGTATGGAATTGTATTTACTTTTTTCTAATTGTTGCTTTGAGGAACTATCAGATGGGGTAGCTGAAAAATTTACATCTGATGGTTTTAGAGGAGGTGCTTCTGGTGCTGCAGTTCTCCAAGGGCTCTTCATGGACTCCCTACATGCATCATCTGGTGTTTGTTAAAATGCAGACCTTGGACCCCATCAGAATCTTTGGGGTGGGGCCTGATAAATTTTCAACACAAGCTTCCCCTGTGATGCTTTTATGCACTGAAGTTTGAGAACCACTGTTGTAGGAGATTTGTAGTAGAGCAGTGCCCTGGGAGGAAACCCTTTCATGTGATTAGCACAGCAGGACGGCACTGGTTTATTCAGGACAGGGTCTGCAACTACCATAAGCATCACAAGCTCTGTAATGCCAAGCAAAGACAGTCTGGGCATCAGGTTTAAAATAACATTTGGCTTTCTTCCCCTCATATAGCATTTTCAGCTTTGCTCTCAAATACCCATGGAATAGGAGGAACATAGAATAGGAGTAACATAGAATAGGAGGAACACTATTGACAACACAGAAAATAGATGGTCAGATAACCAGTTGTTGGAATCTCAGTGAAATATCCATTAACAGTAAGGCAGGTGGGACTGGATTGGGCCCACTCTCTGTAGTTATCACCTCCAGGAATAAGACCCCCTAGAAACAGTAGGAATATCCTTTGTCTATCTTCCACTGTCCTATTCCGGGACTAAGAGATCAAAATTTGTACCAAGTGGAAAGTCACCCTCTTCTGCTCAAAAATAAATTTTTGAAATGAACAGAGGTCTCTTAATTTTCCTACATTCACTCAGAGAGGTCAGAAGTTTGAGGGAGGCAGTTTACTTATACACTGGTTTGTGGAGGCAACTGTTGTTGGTGGATTGAACGTTAAGTGGTAGGGCTGCCATAGGTTAGATGCCAGAGGAGCTATAGTGTGAGTGTATCTTAGGAACAGAGAATCAACTTGTGGAGGTGGAAGAAGAGTCTGTGTCAAGACAAGAGAACAGAGGTGGTTGAGTGCTTGCTAGAACCCTGGTGCTGTGCGTTTAGCCCTGCCCTCCAACTTTGACTTGAGAAGGGAATTTGACCATCATCATTGTGTGCAGAGAGCAGGACCAAGGATAGTCTACACAGCCAATCTTTCTTTTGGCAAACACAGGGCCTGGATGTATATTTACAATGACTAATACAGCACTTAAGACAATGCAGATGTACCTGCAGAGTTTTTAAGGGAAATGTTATAATCTACATACTTGATTCTCAGTCAAACTGTCATTTATGTGTGAAGTCAACAGAATGACAGTTTTCAGTTATAAAAAGACACTGGAAAGCTACCACCATTGAAAAAGTTAATTGAAGATGTACTCTGACTGACTGAGAGAAGATCCAGAATTAGGACCTTAAAAATGGGGAAGTAATGATATAGAGGAACTGGGACAAACACTTCAAGTAATTAAATATAATACCTAGTCCAAATAACTACTGTAAGTCTCATATTAAATTAAGTATCAGGCATCAAAAATTATTTTTGAACAAATAGTTATATGGTGTAAAACGAACTGCATGATGTGTTTGAATATAAAATCCTAGCTTATTTTATGTTAATGAAGACTGGGAAGTAGTTAGTGGGAGGAGGAAGGATAAGGAAATTTTACTTAATTTATCATCTTTTATATGGAAGACTTAATCAGAAAATATGCTGTCAACTTTCTCTGATCACAATGGAATGAAACTAGAAGTTAATAGTGAAAGTTATAAAAATAAATGACTTAAAAATAAAGCACTTTTCTTAATGACCCTGGAACATATTCAATATAGTGCTGTGTGTTCTACCCAGTCTCATTATTGCAATGAGGAAAAGGAAAAGAAAACAAAAACCCAAACCCTCAGCAAACAAATGAATTCAGCAAGGTTGCAGAATACAGGAAAAACATACAAAAATAAATTGCATTTCTATAAATTAGCAATGAACATGGGGAAATTGAAAATACAAGGGGGGACCCCCCAAAAACCTGGAATTAATTTTTTGAAAATTGTATGTTTATTCGTACTTGTTTAAACTTCAGTTACCTTCAAAGTACTCTCCGTTTGATACAATACACCTATCAAGATGCTGTTTCCACTGCTCAAAATAGTTTTTGAATTTGTCACTTTTTATACCTGTTAGTACTTCTGCCATTTTTTGGTTTCACCTCTTCCACAATGGCAAAATGTTTCCTTTTGAGGACTTTTTTCATCTAGGGAAACAAACAAACAAACAAAATCACTTGGGGTGAGATCGGTTGAATAGGCAGGTTGGGGCATGGGCGTCCTGCCATGTTTGGTTAAAAAACTACTCAGTACTCTGTATGGTGTGGGCAGGTGTGTTCATAAATCACCCATCATAAAATGGACAGATGTGTGTGAAGACTTTCTGAAAAAAAATTCACTGAAGCCAAACACAGTCTCTCACAACAACACTAGCTGGTACACTGACATCAATGGATTCCTAGAAGACTTACCTAGTGGGGAAGCCTGTACTATAAAGGGGCTCACCCTCCAGAAAATAATTCCAGCTTTTTGCTTCCCCCCTCTTGTGTAATACCAATTATAATTGCTGGAAGAAAAATGAAATAATTAGGTGTAAATCTAACAAAACATGTACAGGACTCATGTATTAAAAACTAAAGGATTCTGATGAAATAAAATTTAAAAATCTAAATTAAATGGAGAGATAGACTGCTTTCACGAAAAATTCAGTGTAGTAAAGATAGCAGCTATCCCCTTATACACAGGTTTAATGTGATTCCTATCAAAATCCTAATAAAATTATTTTATAGATATAAATAGGATTACTCTATAATTATATGAAAAGGCAAATGAACTACACTAGCTAAAACAGTTTTAGAAAAGATGAATAAAGAATAAAATAAGAAGACTCAGTCTATAGTAATCAAGACTGTGTGATATTAGTGGAGGGATAGACACATAGATCAATAGAACAGAATAGATAACCCAGAAATAGATTCACAAGTATGCCCAATTGATTTTTGACAAAGGCACAAAAGCAGTTCAGTGGAAAAATGGATTTTCAACAAGTGGTGCTAGAGAAATTGGACAACTATTGGCCAAAAAATGAGCCTCAGCCTAAAGTCTCATACATTATATAAAAATTAACTCAAACTCAATCATGGTCTTAGATGTAAAACAGAAAACTGGAAAACAAAACTTTTAGAAGAAAACAGAGGAGAAAATCTTTGGGTTTTAGGGACAGACAAAAGTTCTTAGACTCTATACCAAAAGCATGATTCCTAAGCAGAAATATTGAAACATTGGACCTATCCAAATTAAAAACTATTGCTCTGAGAAACCCTGTTGAGAGAATGAAGGCAAACTATAGTCTGGGACCAGATATTTGCAAACGACATGTCTGACAAAGGACTGTTGTTTAGGCCATAGAAAAAGCCCTCAAAATTCAACTGTAAAAATCAAACAATCCAATTAGAAAATGGACAAAATACATGAATGAACATTTCACCAAAGAGAGATTATAAGTTATCAATAAACATAAGAAAAGTTGTTCAGCATAATTAGCTGTCAGGTAATTCCAAATTAAAAGGTATCACTATACACCTGTCAGAATGGCAAAAATAAAAATAAAAGACAGCACCAGATGCTGACGAGGGAGGATGGAGAGCAGCTAGATCACTTATGTATGGCCAGTGAGAAGGTAAAATGCAACAGCCACTCTAGAAAACTCTTTGGCAGTTTTTTAAACTAAACATGCCAACTACTGTGTGACCTAGCAGTTGCGCTTTTGGGTATTTATTTCAGAGAGATGAAAACTTAAAGGTGCACACAAAACCTCTGTGTGAATGTTTACAGCAGGTAAGGAAAAAAAATAAACAGTCGCAAAAGAAACCTAAGGCAAGCTGAAGTAAGAATATAGAATTAAAATATATAATATTTTATATTCTGGTGCAATATAGCATTAGGATATTTAAAAAGCATTGTGTTGATAACTCTAAGAATTAGTTCTAGAAAACAGAACAAAGCAAAGTAAATAAAAGAGCCAATAGAATTCAAACTAATCATATGTGTACTTGTATAAGGAATATATATAAAGTGAATATAGATGCACAATATGCAAATTAGGAATGAGAAAGGTCATATCAATACAGAGATAGAAAAATTATGAGATAATAAAGCATGAAGCTACTATGGTGCTCAGACAGCTACTCTTGGATTTATTTCATAGCTTTTCCACTACTTTTTTTTTTTTAAACCTTGGGCAAGTTATTTACTCTCTCATCCTCAGTCTCCTCCATTGTAAAACAGGGATAATGATAAAGTGGTTGTGTGGATTCAGTGAAATAATGTATGTAAAGAGCTCAGCCCAGAGCTGGGCACCTCATTGAACTAGGATGGTAGCTGTTATTCAATTTTTGGTATTAAGTTTGAAAGCCTAAGAGAACAGAGATGCCAAAATTGTCTACTATAAAAGATAGGCTTTCCAGATTAAGGGTTGGCAAACATTTTTACAGGGCTATGTAGTGGAGGTTTATGGGGAATCCGTAGCAACTATTAAACTCTGCCATTGTAGCATGAAAACACCATAGATGATTTGTAAAGAAGTGGGCATGGCTGTGTTCCAATAAATCTTTATTTATAAAAATGGGAAGCAGGCCTGCAGGTTTATTGGCCCCTGGTTTAAACCACTGGCAAAGAAGGAAATGATGAAAGTTTTCAAACCCATTAATAAAACCTGCAGAAAAAGTAATCCTTTTGGTTTTAAAAAAATTTCTCTAGATCATAGAGAAAGAAGGAAACTGTCTTACTTCTTTCCTAGTATTATACCAAAATTCCAACAAAGATAAGGTAAAAAATAAAGTCATAGTCTAATTTCACTTATAAACACAGTGAAAATAATTCTAAATAAAATCTGAGCAAGTTGAATCCTCTAAGATATTAAAAGAATGATGCATCATGATCAAGAAAGGATCATTCTAGAAATACATGGTGGTTTATTATTAGGAAGTCTATTAATAAATCCCATCAATATGTCAAAGGAAAAAATGTGATCATAGATGCAAAAAAATTTCAATGTTCATTCTTGGTGAAAATTCTGAGAGAAAGAACTAAGAATAAACGATCTTTTCTCAGCATGATGAAGACTATCTATGGCCAACCAGTAGCCAAAAATAGACTTGATTTTGTGATACTCAAGGCATTCCCATTAAAGTTAAGAATAAATGAAGGATGGTTGATATCAACACTGTTGTTTGTCATTGTTTTGGATATTCTAGTCAACAAAACAAGAAAAGAAACAGATGTAAGTAGTAATTACATATTGGAAAAAAGAATACCAAATTAATATTGCTGACAGATTATATTATTATTTATTTTAGCAAATCTAAAGGAATCAGTTGAAAAAACTATCAGTTTTTTTTTTTTTTTGAGTTGGAGTCTCACTCTGTCGCCTAGGCTGGAATACAGTGGCATTCCACTCCAGTGTCCACCTGTTGGGCTCTGGTGATCCTTCTGCCTCAGTCTTCTGAGTAACCAGAAACTACAGCTCGCATGCCCAGCTAATTTTTAAAAACTTATTGTAGAGATGAGGTCTCGCCAAGTTGCCCAGGTTGGTTTCGAACCTGCGGGCTCAGGTAATCCACTTGCCTCGGCCTCCCAAAGTGCTGGGATTACAGGCTGAGCCACCAAGCCTGGCAATTATCAGTATTAATAAGAGATGTAATAGGTCTGGTTATAAAACATGTCAACTTTCTTAGAGAGCAGCCCTTACTAGGTAGATGACATAATGGAAAAATAATCCCTTTTAGTCTCCAGATGCCACCAACCCCCTTTTCTGCCTCCGCATGCTTGGCAGAAAGCCATAGGAAGTGCGGAAGCCCTCTATTACAAACAGAATATTAACCCTGGATTGGCAATCTGTGTGTCTAAAGGAAAGTGGTTTAAATTTTAGGAAAAAAAAATCACACTTGGCATGCCAGATTCCAATGCCATCAGAGCATACCAAAGTGATAGAATATGGGCATCATGTTTTCGGGAAAATATGGCATTTGTGTAGAGTTAAGTTCTCACCAATGGTGTGTTCCTTCCATAGATGTGAGACCTTGGAGCTTGGAGCATTGGGGTTTGAGAGGTGATTTGCTGAGGGCAGTGAGAAACACTGGAAAGAATATGGACAGCAGCTGGATTTAAATTTCATTTTTGTCTTCTTTTCTAACTTTGTTTTCTTTAACCAGTCACTCAACTTCTTGGAGCCTCTGTTGCACTGTCTATTTACTGAGGATAATCAAGTCTCTCTCTCAGAGTCTGTGGCATTCAATATGTTTGTTTGTAAAAGAAAGCATGTCAACAACTACTTATTAAAAGTTAATTACCTTTCTGCTGCCCTCTTGTGCTTGGCTAATTCCCTTGGCTCTTTGGAAACATCAGAAAGCCCAGCCTTACACTCCTTTTTGGAAACATAGCATGGATCCCAGAGTGTGTGCCATCTTGACTTCTGCTCCTAGTCTGTTTCAGCTGCTGGCTGTTTCTGAGCTTTGCTCTCATTTCAGGAAAGGAGAAACATAAATTATTCACAATGCTCATTTCTTGGGGCAGTGACTGTCTTTTCCACTTTGTTCTTTTTTCCCCTGGAGCATCCACGGCAATTCTGGGAATAGGAGTGTAAAGGTAAAGTCAGGGAGAGAGGGACTGCAGAAACTGGAGGAAATGTCATGAATACTGTTGCCCTTCAAATCATTGCTCTACCATTTACCAGCTTTGTCGCACGGGAAACTCAATCTCTCTGAAACTTCGAAGCATACTCATTCTCTGCAGTAAAATGAGGAAAATGATATCATCTACCGTAGGGCATTGTTGTAAAGACTACACCTGTATGAAAGTGTTTCATTTAACTTTGTTACACACACATACAAATCCTGTTCCTTAATAACTCATATAATATGTAGACTTCAATATGTACCTTTACAAATGTCAGGCTTTCTGAGATGCATGTTATCTCAGAAAAAGGCAATGCAAGGTTGAGTTGAGTGACTCCTGCCTATAAAACCAGGACTTTGGGGGCCGAGGCAGGAGGATTGCTTGAGTCCAGGAGTTCATCCCCAGACTTTGCTATAGGTTCTCCTGGCAGTTTTCCAGAGACCTAAGGGCTTGGTTCATTATGAACTTATAAGCTCATGATAGGTTTGGTCTGGTCTCCAGTCTCATCTTCATATATGCTTTTAGAAATAATCTTATTTTAGGAGAGAAATTCAGAGTCAACACTGAAACCGTGAAGAACTCCAATATTGCCTGAGATCTCAGAAGGTTGCCTTTATTTTCACTTTTCCAAATAATCTGAGAGGGACTTTTAGCATATCCATGCAACGTGATACCAACATAGTATTGGCATTCTGTGAAAATGTATAACCATATCCAGAAAGGTTACTTGACTCTATTGCCTCAACGTCTACATAATTAGAATTCCATGATGTCATCTTTGAGCTTTAATATAGCTTAAAATTATCCTTATGTAGGTTGTGTTTCTTTCTGAAACATTTTAAATTTAGAAAATTAACTTGTTAAACTTTTTTAAGTTAAATCTTTAGATTTTTTTATTCACCCTGCTGTGGGGGAGTTGAAATGACAAATGCTTGAGTCATCAAAGTCAAATGTTAGGGCATTCTGTCCCTCCTGGGAAAGCCAAGATCTACCTGGCCTGAGTATCTAACTCCACCAATGGGGATATTGATCTCAAATGGTTCTGTGCTTTGCCAACATTTCCTCTTGGCAGGGCTTAGGACTGCAGGTGGGCTCAAGAGAGCATACCTTACTCATGCCTGGTCCCCCTCCAACTGCCACCTCAGATGGCACCCACAAAGGGTGCAGTATCTGGAGGTCAGAGACAGGTCTTGATGCACCAGATTCTAGGAGTTGAGTAATTTTTCTCCACTGACTGCCCATGAACTCTCATGGGGTTCTGGCGCAGCCCTAGGTCAGTCCTCCAAAAGCTAATTTTCTGAATTTAATGTGAATTGATTAGTTTCATATCAGCATTTTAAGGACTATCAGATTCAACTTCATCCTCACTCCCTGTTGTTGCAGGTTGGGAAACAATGAGAGGAGAGAATCGGGGACAGAGAGAGGAGGGCACTGAGGGGACCAAGGGGGGGATACCAATGGACAAAAAAAGGAGGGAAAAAGGGCAGAGAGGAGGCTATTGGGGGGATGAGGGGAGACAAAGAAACTTGAAGAGATTGAGGGGCAGAGAGGGGACTTCTGGGGTACATGGAGAGGCTGTGGGGCTAAGAGGGGAGGACTGAGGGACAGTAACTTCCTTATCTCAGTGACCCAAGTTTGAGCTTTTTGGCCTTCCAGGCACCCCAGGGCACCCTAACAAACCTGGCAGTGAGCATGAAAGGTCTTCAATTCATTCAATTCTTGCTATGTGTGGTAAGTGTGGGTGAGCCAAGAAGAAGAGGATTCTATTGTCAGGAAGTAATTTACCACTGATGGGGGATGATATGGGAATGATGTGTGTGATCCTTCTCTTTCCACCTTTGGGAATTCTTATTAACTTCCTTCCCTCATTTATCACAGCTGTGAAACCCTTTTTCTGATCTGCTGGATGACAGATGGCAGTGTGCATGTGATAGGTGTCTGATAAGTATTGGTTGGATGAATAAATGAGGAGTCTACTGTGGTCTCTCTTTGGGATGGGTAGGGGCACCGAGTAACCTCTCATTTGGAAGTCACAGACCAGGGGCTATAGAATCTTAGTGCTGGGAAGTCCTACTGATTTGTGGACCAGGGAGGGAGGAAAGTTGCAGTGGTGTGTTGATAAATGTTTAATCATTGGCTCTCTCATAAAAAGCAATAAACAACTCTGGCATGCAGTGCTTGTTGATGGTCAGTTTTCATGGTGTAAATACTCTCACCATGGTCAATTTCATGTGGCATCACTGTACATGGAGTAGGGAAAACAAGCACACCATTGGCTCACAAGCTGGTTGTAGTGCATACTGGAGGAGGACTACGTATTGGGCAACAACTACCAACAATAAAAAGCTTATGTTTCTTTGTCCATTATGGCCTCATGTGTATGACATTCTATCCTTGCAGCAACTCTGAAGCCTAAGATTTATTACCCCCTTTTACAGATGGGGACCTGATGCTCAGAGGGGTTAAATTGCATATCTGCTATTGTGCAATGAATCAGTGACAAAGTGGATTCTAAGGCTCATGACTTTTTAGCTCACTTCATTGAGCTTCCAGAGGTCAAGGGATGGTTTCCTAAGGCACCTTTGACTATCAAATGATAACAGGGGTGGATAATTCTTCCAGGACAGTATTTAAGAGGGGCTTCATTCTGGCAACCCCTCTTGCTAAAGAGGTGAACTATGAGACCACCCAAAGAATGAGTAGTGGTGGGTCACCAGTTAGACATAGTAGTAAAGGTTAAGTTACACCTCCTGTCTAAATCCCCAGTTTCCTCATCTGTAAAATGGGATCCTGACAGTCTTCTCCAAAGGGCTATAGGGTTGTTAAGAGGATTTAATGAGATAAGTACACAGAGCATATAACACAGTGCCTGACATATACCAGATTCAGACAAATGCTGAGTCTCAGCAGGCTTTTATTCCTCTTTATACAAGAATCGACTAGGACAGTGTTTACCACACATGAACCTGCATAAGAATCACCTGTGGATCTAGTTACGATGCAGATTCTGATTATTAGGGAGGGGCTGGAATTTTGCATTTCTAACAAGCTCCCTGATGCTGCTGATACCGCTGAGCTACCAGGTCATGTGTTGAGTAGCAAGGGCCTAGGGAACCCTGACAGAGCATTTTGGGGGTCCTGCTGCTAAAACTCCTTGCTGTCTATCTTCATGATCTCCAAGATTGCTCTTCTCAAGACAGCATCCTTTTTGTTCCAGACAGGTTCCTTTGCAACCACTGCTCAGCCCTGCTACGGACATCTTTGCTGTGATACATTACTAGTTTGCTGTGGGGGATAGGGAAACGATCCTTTTCATTCTCCTTGATCTTAGTTTTGGTTTTGCCAGGACTCTGCTGTGCAATCTTTGTCATGTCCTTTGCTCTTTTTAGATCCAATTTGTTAATTTGCAAAATAAAACAATAGGACAGAGTAATTTTCCAGTAGGGGATTTGGAAGTCCTGTGACTCTATGGTACCAACTGGTGGGTACATTCTCCCACCAGGCCATAAGGAATACTTGCTTTCATTTTGGGGTTCAAGTCTTCAAACACACTTAAAGCAGTAGAGTTCAGACTAAGAATTAGGAGGAGTAAGAGTAAGAATTCATAAGAGTTCAAACCAAACTCTTTTGAAAAAGTAACAGGGTGACCCAGAGAGATGATTCTAAGGCTCATGACTTGCTTTGGGACCTAAACCACATCTTCAGGGAATGGCTAATACTTATTGAGCATGTGAGTGTCAGACACTGTGCCAAGAGCTAATAGGGGACATTTGTCATGCTATACCTGGAACCCCCTTTCTATGTTCTATGTATAATGTGCAATCCAGGAACCCACTCTCTCTGCCTCCCTTGCAGCTAGAGCACAGACATGTAACCCAGAATCTGCCACCCAGATGCATCCTTGCTGGATTTTGAATTGGTTGTTAGTGACGAGAAGAAGCAGACACTGTGCGTGATCCATTCAGGAGAGAGAGGCAGTAGATATGTCGAGCCTGCAGAGTCAGCTGTGACAAGGCTTCTAGCAGTATTTGTCCCATGTGAATGTTGACTATCCACAGCATCTGTGGTGCAGACTGCCTCGTCTGGACTGTGGTGTGGTGGCAGCAGTTCCTCTACTGAGCAGATTCTATGCTGTGGTCTAGATGTTTCTCCTGGCTGTTTGACTTTCTAATCTTATTCTTTAGGCCTCTCAAATATTAAATGCCTTTCCTGCTTAAACTGGTTAGAGTGGGTTTTCTTTGTTTGTAAATAAGAATCTTGACGGCTTACAATACTTCATGTGTGTTATCTCATTTAATTCTCACAGTAAGCTGGGCTCGGTGGCTCAGCCTATAATCCCAGTGCTTTGGGAGGCCAAGGTGAATGGATTGCCTGAGCCCGTGGGGTCGAGACCTGCCTGGGCAACTTGGTGAGACCTCATCTCTACAATAAAAAAAAAAAATTAGCTGGGCATGGTAGCGCGCGCCTGTAGTTCCAGTTACTTGGAAGGCCGAGGCGGAAAGATTGCCGGAGCCCAGCAGGCTGAGGCTGCGGTGGCTGGGAGCGGCCACTGCACTCCAGTCTGGGTAACAGAGTGAGACTCCAACTCAAAAAAAAAAAAAAAATTCTCACAGTAACCTGGTGAAGTAGGCATCATTATCCTATTCCTACAGCTGAACTAAGTTACTCAGGGTTACACGGTTGGTAAGTGGAGGAACCAGAATTTGAGCCCGGATGATCTTGCCTCAAAGCATATATTCTTAACTACTGTGCATCTTCCATAAGAGATTTGGTTGTATAAAAAGGTCCTTTCAAACCACTTGTCAGTAGCACAGGGTTTCATTAGATCCATACCTGGGCTGGGCATGCCTGTTGGGTTTTCACTGATAACACATATTTTTCCAAAGAGTGGTAATCAGAGGCAACTGTTCTAGTGACAGTGATTCAGGCATAAATACTTGGCTTTGGCCCAGAGGTTGCACCATGTGAGACCACAAATGAATATTAGATTGTTTATACTCTTCTGGAGTCTGTGGGTAGACCAGGGAAAGAGAATGAGATTGAAACTTAGAGCAAGAAAGAGCTGTCCTCTCAGGCTTCCTTAGACAAGGAAGGAAAAGGAGAACTTGGCTCAAGTCCAAAAACTGGTCAAAAAGTGAGTCTAGCCACTTACTGAGCAGTAGTACTTGGTCCTATTAACCATGACAAAATAGCTAGTACTCTGGAGCAGAACACTTTGGTGAGGCAGTTTGGCCAACTGGTCAACCTCAGCTGCTTTTTCTTGGGCTGGGAATTTTCTTGGTAGTCTAACTTCTCCCCTCTATCCCATCTCTTTTCTCCCCTCCCTTCCCCCTTCTCTCCCTCCTTCCCTCCTCTAATTTCCCTTCTTTCATTTCCTCTTACCTCTCCTTTATTTTTAAACAAATATTTTTGAGCACTTGTTTACTGATTCAACCAAGATTTCTTGAATGCCTACTATGTGTCACACATGGTTCTAGGTGCTGGGGATGGTGTGACAAAATAGGTAGACTTTCATAGAGTTTCCAATTTAGTGGCGGTGGGGGGGTGGGGCACAAAGCCAGGTAGGTACAAATTGTTTAAGTGGTGGTATTTTCACCTGTGTCCCCAGTCCTAACTCTACTTCTAGGAAGATACCATTCTTGGCCCTGCCTTACAGATAAGGAAACTGAGACCAGAGAGCTTGAGTCAATTGCCCCAGGCCTCACAATTAGGCCCAGATCTCTGTGAGATCTGAGAGAATGCCAGTGTTTTGTGGTTCAGCTACACCTGACTCTGCACTGTGCTTCAGCTTGGGATGGATCCTGGGGCCTTTCCTTTCTCTCTCATCTGGGCCCAGCGACCACCCCCTTCACTTTCTTCGCATTGCTGCTGCCCACGGTGCCCCAAGAAACCTCACTGTGGAGCGGATGTGGCCTCCCTGGCTGCCCACTTCCTCACTGCTTCTGCCAATAGCAGCATGGGCCCTTCTGATTTGAAGGATTATTTTTTTTTTCCTGTTGATCCCTCTAGGGGAAACAAATGTGGGTTGAGAGGGTGAGTACACCCACCCTCACCTAAACTCAGAAGTAACCTGGGTTTCAGATTCTTTGTGCCCTTGAATGGTATCAGTGACTCTCTCCTGAGAGATCTGGATCACTGGACATCCCCCAGCCACGTGTGCTCCTGCTTTTCATCTGGAGGATAAACCTTCTTCCAGTCCCAACCTATTACTGGGCAGGACTTCCTCCTGGAGAGCTGACTTTCTAGTATTAGGTCAAGTTAAAAACCAAGCAGTATGGGTGAGAGGAATCAGACAGACCTAAGTTTGAACCCCTGTGCTATTGTGGACAAGCTGTGTGGCCTCAAACAAGTCAATTAACCACTCTGAGGTTTTTTTTGTAAAGTAGGCAGGGGGCTGTAGGGATATGTACAGCACCTGATTGTCTAAGTTTAGTTCATAGCTTGCAGAGAACAATACATGTTGGCTATTTTCTTTATTGGGTGGAACAGAAGGAGCCTCCTGGTGTCTGTGGGTATCTCAGGCCTGGTACCCCTTCTTTAGGATTTGGCTCTGCCTTTGAAGATGATGCCTCTTTGAAGATAATGCCTTGCTTTGGCAAACGCGCCTCCTTGTTCTCTACTTTGCCTCTTGTCTCTCATCTGTTTCCTCCCTATTTTCCATAGTGAATAATCACATGCAAACCTCCTTTTTCTTGGGCCCCTGTTGCTGTCTGTGATGGAGAGGAAGGCCTGAGCATCCCTGGTATGCCTCCGGTGGGAAAGGAAGAGTGACCAGCATCAAGGGGGTACCCTGGTCCCTGTGCAGCAAGCCCTGTTCTTGCCTTGTCCCCGGCTCCCACTCCCAGACCTATTAGCCTACTTGCAGTCATCCCCAGTATCCCAGAAGAGCCATGGGGAAAGGAGTTTGAATAATAAAAAACCCTCTGCTGCTCAGACATGCAACAACACTCTTCCTGTTTGACTCAATTCTACAGGGGGTTGCTGAGTGAATATCGTGTGCAAAGCGCATGGGAGGAGGGAGATGAATAACAGAGTCATAGGATGCCCATCCCTCACATACGAGATACTCTACTTTCATTCCTTCATCATCAATTCAGCCCACATGGTTGCCAATATTGGAATGATCAGTCTTTTCGTTTTTTGCCAATCTCATGGGTGAAAAATACCTGTATTAGTTTGCACTTCCCAGATATTCACGAGGTTAGAGATATCTCCACATGCTGTTGGGCATTTGCATTTCTTTCTCTGGAATTTTTTTTCTTTTGTGTCAAAGTCTCACTCTGTCATCCAGGCTGGAGTGCAGTGGCATGATCGTGGCTCACTGTAGCCTCGACCTCTTGGGTTTAGGCAATTCTTCTGCCCCAGTCCCCCGAGTAGCTAGGACTACAAGTATGTGCCACCACACCCTGCTAATTTTTTTTTTTTTTTTGTAGAGATGAGGTCTCACTATGTTGTCCAAGTTGCCCTTGGACTCCTGGGCTCAAGCAGCCCTCCTGTCTTGGCTTCCCAAAGTTCTAGGATTACAGGCATGAGCTACTGCATCCTCTCTGGGAATTCTGTCTTTCTGTTACTTTGTCCATTTTTCTATTGGGCTGTCTTTTTCTTATTGCTTGATAGTAACTACCTTTATATATTCTGGATACTAATCTGTGATATATGCTGAAAATAAATCCCTTGGTCTGTCCTGTGTCTTCCCTTTTGGTTTATGAGTTCTTCTGCTGTGCAGAAATGTCACACTTTACAGTCAAATGTATCAGTCTTCTGAATGATTTCTGGGCTCCCTTAGGTTCCTGGTACATGTCTCCATCTCCTCCTTGATAGCATTTATTATTTTGATTGGTGTTGACCTGTTTGTCTTCTTGGCTGCCAGACTGTGAGAAACTTGAGGGCAGGGTGTGCATTTTCTTCTTCTCTCTCTCTCCAGGGACTAGGGCAAGGATGAGCACAGAGTTTTGTGCCTGAATGACTTGTCGTGGAATTTTTTTTTGTTGTTGTTGCCTAAAACAGGTTTTGTGCCTGAATGAGGGAGTGAATGAGAGAGTCATGTCCTGCCCTCCCTACAGAGATGGGGTCTACTGCAGAGATGGGAGTGAGTCAGGGAGTGAATCACAAGTTCTTCCCTGCCTCAGCTGACATTTCAATAGCCCCGGGCAAAGAAGCCCCCTCATTCCAGGAGCGCCTCCCCTTCTCTGAGCAGGCACAGTAGGGCTCTGCTGATTGTCAAACCTGGTGTGTGTATGTACATGTGAATGGATGCATATCGGGGGTTTAGCATTTAAAACTCTTAGTGGTATCATGTCCTGTGTATGTGTGAACAAGGCTTAAACAATCTCTCAGACGACCCGTGTATGTGTGTGGGTGTTGGGGACTGTGGAGAGAGGGAGAGAAAGAGAGAGAAGAGAGATGAGGGGGCGTTCAGAATCTTTGCAATGTGTTGCGTGTATTGCTGTGAGGATTGGGTGACTGGAGGGGGTTAAATAGCTCCCAGGCACCCTTGTGAGCTGAGCTTCCTGAAATCGCTTTATCTGTGACCACATGATGCTCTCGGTTGTCCACGTGGTTTGCTGATGTCCCTGTTGCTGAAGGCGTTTCTGTTTTGTTCCCTGAGGCTTGGCTTCTCATTGTCATTTTCTGAAGCAGTGGAGAGTGCCAGTTAGATTGTGAGACCCAAATAATCTGAAATGTGTGAAAAATAGTAAATATTTACTGTACCTTTTGTGGAACAGGTTATTGCCATGGAAATGTTCTGTACATGAATCTGGATGATAGAGAGAAGCTGGCTCAGGAGCCATGGGAGTGTTTAGATATGATGCTGCCTGCATTGGCAGGTTTAACAGTGAGTGCTGTCGGTTTAGAATCACAGTGCAATCGGATGAGGCTGAACAACTGGTCCCCCAGTCAACCTGTACCAAGAGGGCATTTATTCATTGCTTCCTGTGTGCGGGGGAACTTCACAGGGCATTCTGCATACATGATAGCATTTAATCATCAACAGCAACCCAGTGATGTGCCGTTACCTTCCTGTTTTGCTGAGGTACAGAGAGTTTCAGCAACTTGCTTGAAAATACACAATGAATGGCATGGGCCTGTGACTTGGTTCCCCAGGGCTGGAGTCTTCACTTCTTTACTGTTTTCTCTCGTCATGATTTACTCTACAGAAAGCTAACCAGTTGTCTACAGGAGTTTTGTTTTTCGATATTGACTTTGTGACTGACATTTAAAAACCATAGACAGTTTCCAGCCTCTCTTGAAAATGTGCATGGTCTGGCTACTGTATGAGGGGCTGCCCTTCCCTAGTGGCTCCTCCAGTGGCTGCCCAGTCCAACTCTGCAACCGGAACTGGGCATCCCCCTGTTGTAGCTGGGGAGAAGACACTGGGAATCACACCCTGGGGCTCCTCGAATTAATTGAGAACTGTCTGTTGAGAGCTCCTCATCCTCTTAGACATTACATTTAATTTAGCTATTGTTTTCAGGGCCTGTTAGAGCTTTTGAGATTCTTTTAATTTTCTTCCCATGGTCTCAAGGAATTTGTGGGTGGTTGAGTGAAGATCTTCATGGCAGGAGAGGAAGGCTACAGCAGGAGATATCATGCATTAGTGCATTCATTTATTCATTCATTTGTTCATTCATTCAACATATTCATTGAGCATCAGATGTTGGAGTTATAGCAGCAGGATTACAGCAATGAATAGGACAGACTCAGTCACTGCTCTCAAGGAGTATGTCAAAGAGGGGAGTCAGACATTAAATGTGAAGACTACTACAAAAGGACTAAGGGAATGCATAAATCTAAGACTCATTGGTGGCAAGGTGTCAGAAGGAGGTGTCAGAAAAGGTCTCCTTGGCTAATTTTTGTGACCATGGGAGTTCTGTTTCATGTGACATAATCCTCAGCGACTCTTGCAGAAAGACCCTTCCTCACAAAGGGTGGTGGGCTCCACAGGTTCTGTATACTTCCTGTCCTATTCAGTCCCCCAGGAGATGTAGCAAAGACCCATGACTAGTCATTTTAGCCAGTGGAAGTAAGCTTACTAGCTCCATTTAGGAGAGTGCATTTAGGTTGGAGAGTAAAGGAGGAATGAAGGAGTTTGGAAGTTGTTGGTGACGAACAAACACATTCTGAGTTGATAGGATAGCATGGGCACTAAGCCAAACACCTTAGTTCATCTTACCTGTATTGCTTTAACTGCATTACTATATGATATTGAGCTGATTTCTTAACTGTCTCAGTCTCAGTTTCCCCATCTGTAAGTTGGGAATAATATGCCCATATTGTGGGGTTATTGTACAGATTTAATGAGCCAGGCACAGGATGAATGTAAGCACTTACATGTTAGCTATTAGTACGAGTATTATGATTATTACATGATACTGGCCAGTCTTGCTTGAGACTTCATTTTCTGACAGCTATTTCTTTCATGGACTATAACCATGCCCCTTCATGCCATATTTGTGATTTCCAACCTTCCTTTCTGACTGCTTCAATCTATTGCTGCTCTCAGGTGGGTTTTTTAATGACTCTAGGAACCCCTTGCTCACTTCCATCCCCAACAGAGTGTTCAGTGTTTGGAATATGGGTTCCTAAGTATGCAGGGGGTGTTCCCTGGGGAGTTACAGCCCCAATGGTTAAGGTTGCCCATAATAGCAGAAAAGCACATGGAGTGACACAGTGCAAGCCCAGCTCCCCAATATTGGGTAAGAAGTACTGCTGATGGCTCTTAGCAGGGAACGGAGACGCATTTACTTCTCCTACTCAAGGGTGAGACCTTGGAAATGTCATCCTATACTTCTCCCTTGGTCATCTTTGCCCTGAACTGCTCACCAGTGACCAGGGTTCTGATGGAAGCTATTTGATGATCCCATCACAGAGTCAAAAGGCCTTTTTCCTTTGAATTTGAGCTTTGTCCTTACACTAACATCTTGTGCTACAGGCTCCTCATTCATTGTAGGGGAATATGAGTTACCTTAATTCATAGGTCATTGCCTGCATTTCTATTTTTGCATTGTGTTCATCACCAAAGAAGCACTATTATAAAAGAATATAATTATGTGTAACTGCAAAATCTAGATTGAAAATCTCTACCTTATAGGACTACAGACTTAACATGCAGGTGTATTAGCCTGTGAAATGTTTTATTTATAAATATAATAATATATTACTAATAAAAATGAGATCATAGCCTACATATGTTTTTGAAAATCTACTTTTTATAAACCTGTTATATCTTGGACTTTTTCACATATTGATACCTTATTTATATCTGGCTGATTTTTTTTTTTTTTGAGTTGGAGTCTCACTCTGTCGCCCAGACTGGAGTGCAGTGGCCGCTCCCAGCCACCGCAGCCTCGACCTGCTGTGCTCCGGCGATCCTTCCGCCTCAGCCTTCTGAATAGCCAGAATTACAGGCATGCACTACCATGCCCAGCTGATTTTTTGACTTATTGTAGAAATGAGGTCTCGCCAAGTTGCCCAGGCAGGTCTCGAACCCGCGGGCTCAGGCAATCCACTCACCTCAGCCTCCCAAAGGCACGGGATTACAGGCTGAGCCACCAGGCCCGACTGCCTTATTTTTTAATGACTGCACTGTATTTCATAATGTGGTGGCCACCATATTATTCATATTTATTACCTGACTATTACATTATTAATGGACATTTGGATTATGTCCAGTTTTTCTCTATAATGAACAATTCAGCAGGGAACATTCTTAGGTACTTCACTGGGGATTTCTGTAGAATAATTCTTAGAAGTGGGGTTTTTAGAGCAAAGGATATGAACATTCTCAATTGTAACAGATATTGCTAAATTGCTCTCCAAAAGGTTGTGCCAATTTATGCACCCACCAACAGTGCATTAAAGTGCCTCTTAGAAAATGTCTTTTAAAAGATAGAATACCTATTGTTAAACCATGAAACACATTTCAAATAATTGCTGAAATTCTTCCTGCTGTGGCATAAGAGGCAAGAGCCCCAAGGAGGACTGAAAGGTCTTGGGAAACTTGGGAGCTTAATGTATTAAAAGGTGACATTTTGGATCAGTAGGGAAAAAATGGTTTATTTAATAAATGATGCTGGCATAATTGGATGACCGTGTGGAAGGGTGCTGGGTTTGATTCCTAACTCATACAGAAATAAATTACAGATAGAGTAAATTACAGACAGTAAAGTAAAAATAAAAAAGAATATTAGAGGAAATTTTTGTAGCATATTCCTATAACTTTGAGTGAGGGAAACCCAGAAGCCATAATGGAAAATATTATACATTTTTCAATTACATAAAAATAATTTAGTCTTTTAAAAGAAGAATATATTCACGAATTGCTTGAATAATTAAGAAATACAATTAAAAATAGGTCCAGAAGGTAATGTGCAGTGGTTTCCAATATGAATAAAGTTGAAATTAATAAAGAAAAGAAAGTTTTAGGACACACATATGCCAGGGAGCCTTTGTCCAAGGATTGAGATTTTGCAACATTTATTCTAAATAGAGTTGAATGATGAACTAATCAACGTGTAGCCCTTAAACCTTGTAAGCTCTGGAAGAGTAAAGAAAAAGGGAAGGAAATGTTGTTTTCTGTTTCTTTATTTTTTATTGTTTTGAGAAAGTTGAGTACCCACCCAAAGCCTCAGGTGTCCCACGAGAGAGGAGAAGAAAAACATACCATCAAAACAGAAGCTTCAGCCACATGTTCTAGTGCTCAGCAGAGAACAGTCTTCTGAATCCTTCCATGCCTCACCCACATGAAGCATCTGTCCTCCTTGCTTTCTTGAGAGCAAAGCCCCTTCTCCCCACCCTATGCCTCAGTATGTGTACCACCCTCTGAATCAACTCCAAATGCAGTCTATCATCTGGCCATCACCAGGGTACTGTGGTTATTGGAATTGGGTATGTGGCCTCACTCTCCTGAAACTCAAAGCTCCATTATTCTTCATCTTCAGGGATCACTGTTCTTAAATTTACTAGTAAAGGTCTAGCTTCAAGTACCAGCTCTTTTATCTCCTAGCCAAGTAACCTCACACAGTACCAAGCCTCAATTTCCTCATCTGTAAAGTGGTGATAAAATGGTACTACCTTCAGAGCGTTGCTCTGAAGATTGTTATTATTCCATATGATTGACTATTATTATTATTATATTATATTATATTATTACTACTATGGCTTAACACAGCACTTGGCACTTAGGAAATGCTCAATAAATGTTAGATATTATTAGTTACTGTTATTCCTTCTTCTCTTTTTCTTCTTCCTCACATTCTCCTTATTGTTATTTTAAGTGCCTCCTTACCAGTGCCTGCAGAAATAGACTGATGTATCTAGTGCTGGCCCTAGGGAAGCCCAAGTTCACCTGCTGACTTTGAGGTAGCAGAGTGGTGGTGGTTCAGAGCCAGGTGCTGAACCCAGTCTTCTTTCATTCAAATCCTGGTTTTGCACTTACCTCCATATGTAGCTCAGGCAAATTATCTGACATATTTTTGCCTCCATTTCATTTGTAAAAACGGGATGATAATAGTACCTACCTCACATGGTCCTTATGAAGATTAAATGAATTAATATTTGTTAAACAGTGTCTGGCTCATTGTAAGTGCTGTAAGTGTTGGTTAAAAAAATTACAAAATAAGTTCGTTTAGACACATCACTCACCCCCTGTGGATCATGTCAAGGATGAAAAAAACAGTATGCTTGAGATCCTGCTGTGCTATGTGAGTATCAGAGATATTACGGTGATGTATCATCATCCTCCTGACCAGTTTCCATTTTTGCTTTTAGAGTCAACCCCCGGTCAGTCCTTAGGGAGGAGCTCCGCTTGTTGAGAAACTAACACCCGAGGAGGGGGCAATTTCGGACTCTCTTCTTTATGTCATTTAATCTTCCTAAATCTTTCACTAATGCAACTTTGGGGGTAGGACCAAAGAAACAAGGTGAATATACTGTTGCTGGTTTTTTTCCTCCCATAGTGGGAGTGACTCTGATGTTTTACAAAGGCATGGGTGGAAAGGCAGCGCCTACCAGGAAATCCTTCTTGCTAAATCAAGCACTTTCGCACACAGATAGGCATAAACTTGCTTACTGTTTAAATAGAATATTAGCGATGATCTTGCATCCAGCTGGAGTCTCCTGGGTTTGGTGCTGCCTCAAATTAGCAGTCTGCATTCTCGGGTGTCACTTCCTCACTGGTTCCGCTTTCCATAGCTCTGTATAGAAATCACTCCCCCAAAAGCCACCAAAAGTGAAAATATTAATGTGTATTTATTAGCACTATCTTGCAGGTGCTGGGCTACGTATGGACATGGATTTACTCTCATTTTACCTACACAACAGTTCCAGGTGATTTCCCCCATTTCACAGATGAGGTGCAGAAAAATGAAGGAACTTGCTGTAGCACTGATAGTGTTGTGCTCTGACCCCCACCCTCCCATTTTGCTCCATTTCTGGCCTGACTTCCAACTGGCAGTGCCTGCAGCTGTTTGCCTAAGAGCTTGCTCTGGCCATGGGCTCATTCTGTCTATATGAGATTTGTCCATATGCATGTTAGGCTGTGGAAGTGTAGGACAGGAGAGGATGGTGCACGAGGGAGGAGAGGAGGATTAATATCCCGCAGAGCAGCTCTTAACCACTGACTGATGGGAATTGGAGGATAGATACCTCTGTGGCTTGTGCTTGATGCTGTTTTCTAGAGTTGGATTAAGCTCTAGTTGCTCAAAGTGGTAACATGCTTGAAACACCTCCTTTCTAGGTTTCCATCCCATCCCTGTCTTACTTCCCCACTCCCTACCGGTATTCTTTGGACTCACCTCTCAAACAAACTGTACTTCAATCTTTGTTTTAGGGTCAGCTTCTGGGGTATCCCAAACTAGGATAACTGCCAAGGTCCTAGCTAAGTTCAGTAGGCTTTTATGTCTTTATCATCTTTTTGGCACTATTGGCTGCCTCTTTTTAAAATTCTTCCCCCTTTCAGCTCTGTGACACCTGATAGGATTCTCTTTCTACTTCTCATGGCTTATTTTTTTGTTCATTCATTGGCTCTTCTTTCTTTAGTCACTCAATTTTAGATACCTCCAGTGTCTCAGTATTTTGGTTGTAAATGCCAGAAAACCCAACTCAAACTGGTTCATGTGAAAAAAAAAAAAGTAAGTTATTGGATCACATAATTGGGAATCCTGGGATACGGTGGCTTCAGGGAAAGCATGATCACGGCATTCAGCAATCTGATTCTGACTCTCCACATCATGACTCAGCTTTCCTCTATGTTGCTTGATTCTCAGGCATGTATTCCCTATGGCAACTGGCAGGTCCAAGCTTGTCTTAGTTATATCAATGGAATGGGTCCGCTTCTTTCCTGAGGTCCTAGCAAAAGTTTTGAGTATTGTTCTCATTGGTTTAGTCTGGGTTACATATACATTTCTTTTTTGTTATTGTTGTTGAGTTGAATTTTTAAAATTTTTTATTTTATGTTAAAGATGTGAGGTGCAATTCAGGGTTAGGTATACAAGTGATCGTTGTACAGGTGAAGTTTGATGTATACATTTCTAAACCAGTCGCAGTGTCTGTGGAAATGTCATACAGGTTGAGTATCTCTTATTCAAAATGCCTGAGACTGGAAGTGTTTTGGAGTTCTGATTTTTTCCCCCCAGATTTTGGAATATTTGCATTGTACTTATCAATTGAGCACCCCAAATCTAAAAATTTAAAATCAGAAATGTTCCAATGAACATTTCCTTTGATCATCACATTGCCACTCAAAAGTTTCAGTTGAGTTTTCAGACTTGAGGTACACTTATCGGACAGGCAGGGTCATATAATCACCCTTGGAACCAAGGTTAAAGTTAGCCCCACCTGGACCACAAGGACTGAGAGTAGGGAGAGGTAGTTTCCCAAAGGAAAATCAAAGTACTATTACATAAGAAAAATGAACACGGGACCGGCAAAAACAACAGATGTTCATACACTAAGTCTCTGGGCTCAGTTCTCTGCTTTTCTCTGTCTGTGAATCATTATTTCCACTCTTGCCTGCCTGAGTAGGACTCTGAAACGCCTGTCTCCAGTCTTGACTCACTTCTAAGTTGGTCGCCTCAGTTTCCCATCCTCCAGAGTTAGGCATTTCCATGTGGTCATGCCACGCAGACTTGAAACTTGACCTTAGCCACCCCCTATCTGGTTCCTCTTCCTGATGTCCCTGTCTTTGACAGTGGCTTCACTCAGGTCTCCGTTTCTCCCTCCTCTGTACCCCCAGCCTGGTTCCCAGCCCCATTGTGCTTCTTTTGTTCCTTGAATCTGTCTTTGCTTTTCTGTCTTTGGGAGCCCTTTCCAGCATGCTCTTTGGTTAGTGAACCTCTTGCCATATTTGGATCTCAGCTCAGACATCACTTCTTCTGGGACCTCTATCCCGTTCACATCTCCCTGCCCTGTCTGAATTAGGTACTATTCCCCTGTGCTCTTCCAGGTCTTCATCTCCTCCACCACTGAGCTTCTTATTCAGACTCGAATGACTTGTTCCATTGTCTGTCTTCTCGACAAGGGCAAGGCCACATCCATCTGTTTCACCATTGTATCCCCAGCTGTCTAGCCTTGGATTGCGAATCTTGGCTGGTGTCTGACAAACCAGGTTTTGAATCCAGGCTTCATATCTCCTGTGCTGTGAGAACATGGGCAAGTTCCTTTACTACTCTGAGCCTCAGTTTTCTCATCTCTAAACTGGAGCTAATAGTAGTAGTCCTTCCCTTATTAATCCCTTGTGAGGAGCAAGTGGTAACCACAGACACAAAGTGCTCTGCTCATGTGATGTTTGATGAATGCCAACTATCATTTTGCACTTATTTCTACCTCATCCAGTGTCTAACACATAACCAACTCTCGGCAAATGATAACTCTTCTTGTTAGCCTAGAACAGAACCTGAAGCATAGTAGGTACAATGGATAGTTGAAATTTTCTTTATAAAAATTGGGAAGAAAAAAGAGAGGCTTTGATGCTTCTTTTGTGGTGCATCAATTAGGAGCAGTGTGATCATTATTCGCCTCTGGGTGGGGTGGGCAGTTTTAGCTGGGGGTGGAGCCTGTCCCTCTTATGGTTGGAGGTGGTCTTCTCTGATATCACTGGGGTGCTCAGGTGGAGCTTCGCCAGCACTTGTTTGCCTGTCTGATCTAAGGAGGGTGGCCTCATCCCTCCCGGGGCAGAGCCTCATTAAGGTTAGTGAGGGGCTTGTTCCTGAGAAATTCCAAGGACCGCCTGGCGCTGCCCCATAAGGCGTTCCTCTTTTTTCACTTTGTCTCAATGAGTTGTTGTTGATTTCTACACGATGTTCCTCTTTCTTGCTAGCCATGGGAGCGGTTCTTGCTCTTGGCTTGAGCACTGCCATTATCACCATCGTCATCACTATAAAGGACAGCAGTAGCATTTGTTCCAGTTGCTGGGTGTCTTCTAGTGACAGTAGTAGCACTAGGCACTTAGTATGCTCCAGGGCTGCTGGGAGGGTTCAATGAGACATCCATAGCCGTGCCATTCAGTAGGGTAGCCACTAGCCATGTGTGGTTACTTAAATTTGAATTTAAATGAATTAAAGTTAAATTTTAAAAATCAGTGGATCAGTCACAGTAGCTACACTTTAAGTGCTCCAGTAGCCACATGTGCTAGGGCTTACTATAACGAATAGTGGAGATATGGGACATTTTCATCATCACAGAAAATTCTACCAGACAATGCTCATTTAGAACAGGGCTCAGTCAACTGTGGCTCATGGATTCACTGACTGAATTTGTAGACAATTTTTTTTTTGTACAGAAAATTTTATTGGAACACAACTGTGCCTGTTTGTTTATGCATGGCCTATGGCTGCTTTTGTGCTATGAGGTTGGATTTGAATAGTTTAGAAAGAGATCACATGGTCTACAGAACCTACAAAATTCACTCTCCTATCCTTGAAGGAAATGCTTGCCAACCTCTGGTCTAGAACATTGCTTGGCATTTGGTAAGTGTTAAGTAAATGTTTGCTACTTTTTTATTTATTAAAACAATATGCGTTTATTTCTCCAAATAACCTTTCAATAAGTATTGTTATCTCCATCCTAGTGATGAGAAAACTGGGGCTAGAACTTTATACTGTCCCTTTCAGGAGGTCAAAGATCTCATCATTCTAGTTCATCACTTATTCTCGTATCCGGGGCAGTACCTGGCATGTAATAGAAATTTATGTTGAGCAATGAATGCATAGGTTATGAGTCAGTTACTTATGAATCAGTCATTGATTATGAATCAATAACTTTAAGAACAGACATAAAAATGTGATCAACTCCATTACTCAGATGGGAAAACAGAGTCTTCAGAGGGAAAGTGTCTTTTTTTTTGAGTTAGAGTCTTACTCTGTCACCCAGACTGGAGTGCAGTGGCACACTCCTGGCCACCACAGCCGCAACCCGCTGGGTTCTGGCGATCCTTCCACCTCAGCCTTCCAAGTAGCCAGAACTACAGGTGCACACTACCACGCCCGGCTAGTTTTTGATTTATTGTAGAGACAGGTCTCACCAAGTTCCCCGGGTGGGTCTCGAACCTGCGTCCTCAGGCAATCCTTTTGCCTCAGCCTCCCAAAGTGCTGGGATTACAGGCTGAGCCACCAAGCCTGGCCAGGGAAGTGTCTTATCAGAAGGCAACATAGCTGTGTAAATGCAGTTTGGGAACTCCAGCTAATGTCTTCTGTGTGTTTCCTAAGCCTTCCACTTCACCATCTTGCCTTCCCCGGCAGCTGCCAAAATACAGGGCCGGTCTCTCCCCTCCCTCTCCCGCAGCCAGACTTTTGTTTAGTGCCTTCTTCTCCTCTTCCCAGCTGCCAGCTTCAGCTGCTTTGTGGTACCCTTGCGCTTGAAGCTTCATGTCTGGGGCTGTGGCACCACAAAGATCTGCTACAGAGGCACTTGAGTCCAAGTGGGTCAACCAAGTTTGAATGGTCTCTCTCTTGGCCACTTCAGCCTATGAGGTTAGAGTTGAGACCGTCTGTGATTTCACACATTTGTTACAGCAGACCTAAGAGGGCCGTTGGGGTACAGGGGCCGGTAAGATGGAGGCTGAGCAAAAACTCTGCTCTTGAAGCACCTTCTCACATGCGTCTCATGGAACATCTGCTCAAAGTGGCTTCACGTCAAATTACGTCAAAGATGCATTAAATGAATCCAGTCCATAACTGCTTCCAGTCATAAAGTCACAGAGTTCCATCTTTTGCACTGGGAGTGGCCTCTTTTGGGCCCTGAGGACTAAAACTGAGGGGACTTCATTGCCTTGCTGTTTTTTCCTTCAACATCAGATGTTTATTTTTCATGTGTCCTGGGGCTATTCTGCCTTTACCATTTGCTGGGGTGTAATCTTGTACACGTTGCTTTCTCTCTCTCTGCCTCAGTTTTCTCTTCTGTACAATAAGGGTATTAATAGGACCTACCTCATGGTTGTGGTAAGGATTAAAGGAGCCAGTATATGGAAAATATTTAAAACAGTATAGCACATAGTAGCTGCTTCTTCTGCTGCTTCTTCTTCTTCTTCTTCTTCTTCTCCTCCTCCTCCTCCTCCTCC